>NW_025813751.1:0-270697 GCF_021917145.1 Hypomesus transpacificus | reverse complement strand
TTTGTGTCTGAGCAACATGCTGCTGCTAGAGAAGCCTTTAGAGTCTGGTCAGAGGCAGGCAGACCCAGACAGAGAGTGCTGCTTGATAACAAAAACCTCACAAATGCTAGATTTAAATATGCACTCGTTTCATTAAGAGAAATGAAAACACAATGAGAGCAGACTCGCTGGCCAGAAAGATGCAGAATAACAATCTTACTGACTTCTGGAAGGAGGTCAAGATCATAAATAATAACAGAACTCCCCTCCCTTCTGATATCAAAGGGGTTAGTTGTCCAGAGAAGATTGCTGATCTATGGCATGAGCACTACAGTAAACTATTTAATTGTGTTCAAAGTAACACAGTGAGAATTGATAATCAATATAAAGGTATCTCTGCAGACTTGATAGTTAGATCAGTAGATATTTATGATGCCATCCACATGCTAGACAACAACAAAGCTTGTGGTATGGATTCCATTTCTGCAGAGCATCTAAAAAATGCCAGTTATAGACTCAGTCCATTTCTAGCCATGTGTCTCACTGGAATTATGGTTCATGGTGTTCTACCGAACTCTATTATGTCAGTACTGTTAGTGCCTGTTGTTAAAGATAAGGCTGGTAAACTGAACAGCATAGACAACTGTAGCGCCTCTCTAGTTTGGTGGATTTGTAATGAGAGGTGGCTAACCTGAGTTCGTTAGTAATTGTTACTAACTTAAACCAATTTAACATATGAAAAAAACAATACAACCAACTGTTAAACAAAAACAGGAAAGATTTACTTCAGACAAAAAATCAGTTCTTCAGTTATTGGTTCAACATTTACATGACATCGTAATGCACATGGACACACAATACAAACTAGCCGGCAATGCTAACTACACGAATACCTTAATTCAGTACAGTTCTACGGTGCAGGCCTGAGTGTAGCTCGTGTGCGTTGTAGCCGTAAACAAAATGGCTGTTTCGCCAGGATGGCACAAAATAACAAGGAGCTGGTACCTCGGATCAGCAGTGCGGTAGCACACGCACTGCGGCAGAAGGGCGGCAGCAGGTGAAGGAGAGACCGACCAAATACTCTCGTGGATTTACGAGACGAACCAACTCAGGAAGAAGACTGAGGACGACGACAATCCCGACCTCCACCGGCTCCAACCTGGCACTCGCTGTCGCTAGTCTGGCGGCAAAGCCCGTGCTTAATCCAAAACCGCCAACAGCCAAACTCCTCTTTCTGGGTTATTGTTGTTGGTTGAGATATTCACCCAACAATATAAACATAACACCACTAATGATAATATAAAATCTTCACTCTTGGTATTTTACCGTACGCTACAATTTTCTTCTCCCTCCAACTCCTCCGCTCGCTCTGTCTTTTTCTACTCCAACCTCATCTACCCCAACTTCCCGTGTTACCCTGCCCTTTGACCTCAAACCGGATTGGCTTAACATCATAATCAAAATTAAAGCAACAACATAGATTCACAAAACATTCATCTTACTCTCTTCATATTTGTAACCGGTACATTTTAACATGCGTTTTTTAAACAACAGATATACATTTCCAAATGCTGTATTCAGTAAAACATGAACAATATGCATTTCTCATCAAATCAAAATCATACTCTCAAACCTTAAAGTCTATTTATTAAACTATGAACTTAAGTATTATGTATTCAAACTTTTATATTTATGTAATAGGATTGTTTCAACAGAAATGTTTACCACCCGGGCTACACAACTATCGACCCATTGCATTGGCCAGTATCTTGTCTAAAGTGTTTGAGAGAATTATTTGATTGAAATTGGAAATGTATATTCTGACTGCAGAAAATCAGTTTGGTTTTAAAAGAAAACATGGTACTGATCTCTGTATCTATGCTCTGAAGGAGATTGTCTCAGGTACACAAGTCTTAATTCATCTGTATTTTTATGCTTTATTGATGCTTACAAAGCTTTCGATCGAATTTGTCATGAAAAACTGTTTATGAAGCTAATAGCGAGAGGTGTCCCTAAACCTCTTGTGAGGATTTTGGTGTTCTGGTATGCCAATCAAACTTTTCATGTTAAATGGGACAATGTTGTATCAGCTGCTTTCCATGTTGGTAACGGAGTTCGACAAGGAGGAATTTGATTTCCCTTTTTGTTTAATATGGATATGGACGACTTATCAAGCCAGCTGAATAAGACAAATACAGGCTGTCTTGTTGGTGAATCTATTGTCAATCATCTGATGTACGCAGATTATCTGGTTCCACTCAGCCTGTTGCAACAGATGCTATGGGTGTGCTCTCAGTATGGCTTAGATCATGATATAAAATATAATGCAAAGAAAAGCCACATAATGATAGTCAGAAGTAATCAGGACAGGAAATTAACCTTCCCTACCTTTTATTTATCTGGCAGTCCCCTTGGTGTTTGTGAGGAAATAAAAGATCTGCCATGTCATTTCTGATGATTGGACAGATGACAACGATATGTATCAACAGCGCTGTCAAATATATTCTCAGGCCAGTATGTTATTAAGGACGTTTTCTATGTGCTCAGATTCAGTTAAATGTTCCCTGTTTAGAACCTACATAACACCATTGTACACTGCTCATTTGTGGTCTATGTACAGGTAAAGGAGTATACAGATACTGAAAGTAGCCTACAATGATGCTTTTAGATTGCTACTTAATGTGCCAAGGTGGCATAGTGCTAGTCAGTTGTTTGTGTCTAAGCACGTACCAACCTGTAAGGCAATCCTGAGACAACTGATGTATGGTTTCAATGATGCTTTTAGATTGCTACTTAATGTGCCTAGGTGGCATAGTGCTGGTCAGTTGTTTCTGTCTAAGCACGTACCAACCTGTAAGGCACTCCTGAGACAACTGATGTATGGTTTCATGTGTCGACTGGACAAGTCTGAGAACTGAATAGTAGAGGCCCTGGTCAACCCTCTAAAGAGCTGCTATCGATTACTTGGAACTTAAGACTACATTGGCACAAAAGTCTTCATACTTTTTATGCACTGTATTATCTATGTTTTATGTTTTCGTTTTACTCTCTTTTTTATAGCTCTATGTCTGTTATTTTATGTGGAACTTGGCGTCTGAAATAAAGATTTATATATATATAAATACATATATATATATCAATGTTTCAGGATTTGTATAACTTTTTACCATTGCATACAAAATCGGAAATGCAATACTAAAAAGATCAGCTTTTGTTAAGAGATCCAAGATTACAAGATCCACAAGGCCTTGGCTAGAAACCAAGGAATGAGTGGGGGCTTGGTCAGCCCACACTCTCCTGAAATGTTGCGTGTGCGTCTTGCCAAGCCCGCGCGTGTGTAAGTTAAGGCTGAGTGTGTGAGGATGTGGAGCACGCGCGGGCAGGAGGAGGGGAGACATTCATTGGAAATTTGGCTAGAAATTAGCCAAGCAAGCATGTTTCAAATATTCACCAAAAATCGACCTTTGATCTTACAGTCAACTTTTTCACAGATTTGTGTTATAAACATTCTCAAGAGTCTTCATATGAACTTGTGATTGAATCAGAGTATCAGTTTTTGACTGGCTGATGTGTAAAGCATTATTTTAGCGTTAGCGATAAGTTCAATTTGCTTTATATCAATCATTTTTGGAGATATGAAGTTGCCTTTGCACACGGTAACATGTTGTAGTGTCTTCCATCGATATACCAAGTTTCGTGTTGATATCTCAAAGATTTGCTGAGACAGGACTTCACATCCTGTTTGGCGGCTTTTCTGATGAATTTGATTGGCTGTACCGGACAAACGGTTGTGAGGATCAAAATTCTTTTCGATAACTTTTGTGACGCTTGGTCTGAAGATCATCTCTGGTAACTTTGAAGAAGATATGACAAAAATTGTAGGAGGAGTAGGCTTTCAAAGGTTTTTGATAAAACCGGAAGTAGCGGAAAATCTATATAACCGGAAATTGACGCCATGGGGTGCGTTGAACTCGGCTTGAACCAGGGAATCCAATGGTACCTCATTTTTGAAAATGGGTCATACGGTTCAAAAGTTGCGTGTGTAAACACAAGTCCAACTTTGACCCATTGGTGGCGCTGGAGTGGTCTAATGGGAGACATGAAACTTGGTGTAGGTATAGAATCAACTGTCCTTAATGAGTGTGCCAAATTTCACAAAAAGTTGTCGAAGTGTTCTAGGGGCTGCCATTGACTTCCATGGAACAAGAATAATAATAATAATAAAACTAACAATAACAATAGCCTCCTGACGGAGCAGTAATCCTAAATATAACTGCAAGCAGTAATGGCGGATTCCTCCAAACATTGCGAACCATTGAAAAATGTATATTCTTGACAAATTGGAACTGTATAGAAAAATCTATGCTGCAGAATTACCAATGGGATACCAAATCTGAAATATAATACCATCAAGATCCACAAGGGCCTTTATTTCAACCCAAGGAGTGAAGGGAGGGGGCTTGGTTAGCCTATCCATTCCAGAAAGCCTTTGTGCTTTAGGGCGTGGAATGTAGCGCCACCTATGGGTAATGGTGGGACAGTTGTGGTGTGGTAATTACCCTTGGTCTATACTTTCAAAAAAGCTCGACCAGAGCATACCCCCCACTCTCAGGGTACCGAGCTTCAGCTCAGTCATGATGCTGGGATGAATGTAGGCCTATATGTAGAGACCAGGGAGACAGACACACCGGCCAGCTGCCCTGATGGGTCCGTGGTAGATCATTAATGCGGGTTGTATCCTACAACGCTCGTGGCCTCCGAGTAGGACATACTGCTGCTGATAGATCAAGACGTTTGGTGGTGGACACATTGCTGGACGAGAGTGACATTGTCTGCCTTCAAGAAACCTGGATGGCCAAGCAAGATCTGGACAAATTGAACTCCCTACACAAGATGTTTCATAGTGCTGGAGAGTCCACTACCAATCTCAGCATGAGAATGGTTTGTGGGAGGATAGCTGGTGGTGTAGCTATACTGTGGAACATAAAATATGACCCAACGGTAAAGGTGGTGTGGCTTAACGTTGACTGGGCTATTGGGTTGGAGTTTAATCACAATGAAAATAAATTTACTATTGTAAATGTGTACACACCATATGAATCCTATGACCATGAGGATGAATTTCAGAACAGGTTAGCTTTTATTCAGTCCTTCATAGAGGACAATAGTTCATGTTGTGTCTATGTCATGGGTGATTTTAATGCTGAAATGTCAGATAAGCGTTTATTCGCACAACATCTGCAGCAGTTCTGTAATGAAACTAAATTAATTATATCAAGCGTTATTGCCTGATACAAGTTTTACCTATATAAGTGAAACGTGGCACACAACTTCCTGGCTAGACCATATTGTAACCACAGCCGATGCTCATGACTCACTGGAAAGTATAGAGATGTGTTATGGGCTGGCCACCACTGATCACATACCAGTTGCTATGCTGCTAAATGTTGAGATTGTACCCTTGTTGCTGGCCCCCCAAGAAAACTGGACTGGTCAAAATTGACCAAAGAGGTTCGGCACAGATATTCTCTATTAACTGACAGCTTACATAGTGATGTTGCATTTTCTAGGGATGCCCTAATGTGCACGGATATGAACTGCAAGGATAAACATCATGCTGAAAAGCTCTGTGCCATGTATGATGATATTGTCAAATGTCTTTATGCTTCCAGTGAACCTTTTATTAATCACAAGAGTAAGGTCCCTAACGCACGGCCTGTCTGGAATGAGTTTGTGTCTGAGCAACATGCTGCTGCTAGAGAAGCCTTTAGAGTCTGGTCAGAGGCAGGCAGACCCAGACAGGGAGTGCTGCTTGATAACAAAAACCTCACAAATGCTAGATTTAAATATGCACTCGTTTCATTAAGAGAAATGAAAACACAATGAGAGTAGACTCGCTGGCCAGAAAGATGCAGAATAACAATCTTACTGACTTCTGGAAGGAGGTCAAGATCATAAATAATAACAGAACTCCCCTCCCTTCTGATATCAAAGGGGTTAGTTGTCCAGAGAAGATTGCTGATCTATGGCATGAGCACTACAGTAAACTATTTAATTGTGTTCAAAGTAACACAGTGAGAATTGATAATCAATATAAAGGTATCTCTGCAGACTTGATAGTTAGATCAGTAGATATTTATGATGCCATCCACATGCTAGACAACAACAAAGCTTGTGGTATGGATTCCATTTCTGCAGAGCATCTAAAAAATGCCAGTTATAGACTCAGTCCATTTCTAGCCATGTGTCTCACTGGAATTATGGTTCATGGTGTTCTACCGAACTCTATTATGTCAGTACTGTTAGTGCCTGTTGTTAAAGATAAGGCTGGTAAACTGAACAGCATAGACAACTGTAGCGCCTCTCTAGTTTGGTGGATTTGTAATGAGAGGTGGCTAACCTGAGTTCGTTAGTAATTGTTACTAACTTAAACCAATTTAACATATGAAAAAAACAATACAACCAACTGTTAAACAAAAACAGGAAAGATTTACTTCAGACAAAAAATCAGTTCTTCAGTTATTGGTTCAACATTTACATGACATCGTAATGCACATGGACACACAATACAAACTAGCCGGCAATGCTAACTACACGAATACCTTAATTCAGTACAGTTCTACGGTGCAGGCCTGAGTGTAGCTCGTGTGCGTTGTAGCCGTAAACAAAATGGCTGTTTCGCCAGGATGGCACAAAATAACAAGGAGCTGGTACCTCGGATCAGCAGTGCGGTAGCACACGCACTGCGGCAGAAGGGCGGCAGCAGGTGAAGGAGAGACCGACCAAATACTCTCGTGGATTTACGAGACGAACCAACTCAGGAAGAAGACTGAGGACGACGACAATCCCGACCTCCACCGGCTCCAACCTGGCACTCGCTGTCGCTAGTCTGGCGGCAAAGCCCGTGCTTAATCCAAAACCGCCAACAGCCAAACTCCTCTTTCTGGGTTATTGTTGTTGGTTGAGATATTCACCCAACAATATAAACATAACACCACTAATGATAATATAAAATCTTCACTCTTGGTATTTTACCGTACGCTACAATTTTCTTCTCCCTCCAACTCCTCCGCTCGCTCTGTCTTTTTCTACTCCAACCTCATCTACCCCAACTTCCCGTGTTACCCTGCCCTTTGACCTCAAACCGGATTGGCTTAACATCATAATCAAAATTAAAGCAACAACATAGATTCACAAAACATTCATCTTACTCTCTTCATATTTGTAACCGGTACATTTTAACATGCGTTTTTTAAACAACAGATATACATTTCCAAATGCTGTATTCAGTAAAACATGAACAATATGCATTTCTCATCAAATCAAAATCATACTCTCAAACCTTAAAGTCTATTTATTAAACTATGAACTTAAGTATTATGTATTCAAACTTTTATATTTATGTAATAGGATTGTTTCAACAGAAATGTTTACCACCCGGGCTACACAACTATCGACCCATTGCATTGGCCAGTATCTTGTCTAAAGTGTTTGAGAGAATTATTTGATTGAAATTGGAAATGTATATTCTGACTGCAGAAAATCAGTTTGGTTTTAAAAGAAAACATGGTACTGATCTCTGTATCTATGCTCTGAAGGAGATTGTCTCAGGTACACAAGTCTTAATTCATCTGTATTTTTATGCTTTATTGATGCTTACAAAGCTTTCGATCGAATTTGTCATGAAAAACTGTTTATGAAGCTAATAGCGAGAGGTTTCCCTAAACCTCTTGTGAGGATTTTGGTGTTCTGGTATGCAAATCAAACTTTTCATGTTAAATGGGACAATGTTGTATCAGCTGCTTTCCATGTTGGTAACGGAGTTCGACAAGGAGGAATTTGATTTCCCTTTTTGTTTAATATGGATATGGACGACTTATCAAGCCAGCTGAATAAGACAAATACAGGCTGTCTTGTTGGTGAATCTATTGTCAATCATCTGATGTACGCAGATTATCTGGTTCCACTCAGCCTGTTGCAACAGATGCTATGGGTGTGCTCTCAGTATGGCTTAGATCATGATATAAAATATAATGCAAAGAAAAGCCACATAATGATAGTCAGAAGTAATCAGGACAGGAAATTAACCTTCCCTACCTTTTATTTATCTGGCAGTCCCCTTGGTGTTTGTGAGGAAATAAAATATCTGCCATGTCATTTCTGATGATTGGACAGATGACAACGATATGTATCAACAGCGCTGTCAAATATATTCTCAGGCCAGTATGTTATTAAGGACGTTTTCTATGTGCTCAGATTCAGTTAAATGTTCCCTGTTTAGAACCTACATAACACCATTGTACACTGCTCATTTGTGGTCTATGTACAGGTAAAGGAGTATACAGATACTGAAAGTAGCCTACAATGATGCTTTTAGATTGCTACTTAATGTGCCAAGGTGGCATAGTGCTAGTCAGTTGTTTGTGTCTAAGCACGTACCAACCTGTAAGGCAATCCTGAGACAACTGATGTATGGTTTCAATGATGCTTTTAGATTGCTACTTAATGTGCCTAGGTGGCATAGTGCTGGTCAGTTGTTTCTGTCTAAGCACGTACCAACCTGTAAGGCACTCCTGAGACAACTGATGTATGGTTTCATGTGTCGACTGGACAAGTCTGAGAACTGAATAGTAGAGGCCCTGGTCAACCCTCTAAAGAGCTGCTATCGATTACTTGGAACTTAAGACTACATTGGCACAAAAGTCTTCATACTTTTTATGCACTGTATTATCTATGTTTTATGTTTTCGTTTTACTCTCTTTTTTATAGCTCTATGTCTGTTATTTTATGTGGAACTTGGCGTCTGAAATAAAGATTTATATATATATAAATACATATATATATATCAATGTTTCAGGATTTGTATAACTTTTTACCATTGCATACAAAATCGGAAATGCAATACTAAAAAGATCAGCTTTTGTTAAGAGATCCAAGATTACAAGATCCACAAGGCCTTGGCTAGAAACCAAGGAATGAGTGGGGGCTTGGTCAGCCCACACTCTCCTGAAATGTTGCGTGTGCGTCTTGCCAAGCCCGCGCGTGTGTAAGTTAAGGCTGAGTGTGTGAGGATGTGGAGCACGCGCGGGCAGGAGGAGGGGAGACATTCATTGGAAATTTGGCTAGAAATTAGCCAAGCAAGCATGTTTCAAATATTCACCAAAAATCGACCTTTGATCTTACAGTCAACTTTTTCACAGATTTGTGTTATAAACATTCTCAAGAGTCTTCATATGAACTTGTGATTGAATCAGAGTATCAGTTTTTGACTGGCTGATGTGTAAAGCATTATTTTAGCGTTAGCGATAAGTTCAATTTGCTTTATATCAATCATTTTTGGAGATATGAAGTTGCCTTTGCACACGGTAACATGTTGTAGTGTCTTCCATCGATATACCAAGTTTCGTGTTGATATCTCAAAGATTTGCTGAGACAGGACTTCACATCCTGTTTGGCGGCTTTTCTGATGAATTTGATTGGCTGTACCGGACAAACGGTTGTGAGGATCAAAATTCTTTTCGATAACTTTTGTGACGCTTGGTCTGAAGATCATCTCTGGTAACTTTGAAGAAGATATGACAAAAATTGTAGGAGGAGTAGGCTTTCAAAGGTTTTTGATAAAACCGGAAGTAGCGGAAAATCTATATAACCGGAAATTGACGCCATGGGGTGCGTTGAACTCGGCTTGAACCAGGGAATCCAATGGTACCTCATTTTTGAAAATGGGTCATACGGTTCAAAAGTTGCGTGTGTAAACACAAGTCCAACTTTGACCCATTGGTGGCGCTGGAGTGGTCTAATGGGAGACATGAAACTTGGTGTAGGTATAGAATCAACTGTCCTTAATGAGTGTGCCAAATTTCACAAAAAGTTGTCGAAGTGTTCTAGGGGCTGCCATTGACTTCCATGGAACAAGAATAATAATAATAAATATAACTGCAAGCAGTAATGGCGGATTCCTCCAAACATTGCGAACCATTGAAAAATGTATATTCTTGACAAATTGGAACTGTATAGAAAAATCTATGCTGCAGAATTACCAATGGGATACCAAATCTGAAATATAATACCACCAGGATCCACAAGGGCCTTTATTTCAACTCAAGGAGTGAAGGGAGGGGGCTTGGTTAGCCTATCCATTCCAGAAAGCCTTTGTGCTTTAGGGCGTGGAATGTAGCGCCACATATGGGTAATGGTGGGACAGTTGTGGTTTGGTAATTACCCTTGGTCTATACTTTCAAAAAAGCTCGACCAGAGAATACCCCCAGCTCTCAGGGTACCGAGCTTCAGCTCAGTCATGATGCTGGGATTAATGTAGGCCTATATGTAGAGACCAGGGAGACAGACACACCGGCCAGCTGCCCTGATGGGTCCGTGGTAGATCATTAATGCGGGTTGTATCCTACAACGCTCGTGGCCACCGAGTAGGACATACTGCTGCTGATAGATCAAGACGTTTGGTGGTGGACACATTGCTGGACGAGAGTAACATTGTCTGCCTTCAAGAAACCTGGATGACCAAGCAAGATCTGGACAAATTGAACTCCCTACACAAGAACTTTCATGGTGCTGGAGAGTCCACTACCGATCTCAGCATGAGAATGGTTTGTGGGAGGATAGCTGGTGGTGTAGCTATACTGTGGAACATAAAATATGACCCAACGGTAAAGGTGGTGTGGCTTAACGTTGACTGGGCTATTGGGTTGGAGTTTAATCACAATGAAAATAAATGTACTATTGTAAATGTGTACACACCATATGAATCCTATGACCATGAGGATGAATTTCAGAACAGGTTAGCTTTTATTCAGTCCTTCATAGAGGACAATAGTTCATGTTGTGTCTATGTCATGGGTGATTTTAATGCTGACATGTCAGATAAGTGTTTATTCGCACAACATCTGCAGCAGTTCTGTAATGAAACTAAATTAATTATATCAAGCGTTATTGCCTGATACAAGTTTTACCTATATAAGTGAAACGTGGCACACAACTTCCTGGCTAGACCATATTGTAACCACAGCCGATGCTCATGACTCACTGGAAAGTATAGAGATGTGTTATGGGCTGGCCACCACTGATCACATACCAGTTGCTATGCTGCTAAATGTTGAGAGTGTACCCTTGTTGCTGGCCCCCCAAGAAAACTGGACTGGTCAAAATTGACCAAAGAGGTTATGCACAGATATTCTCTATTAACTGACAGCTTACATAGTGATGTTGCATTTTCTAGGGATGCCCTAATGTGCACGGATATGAACTGCAAGGATAAACATCATGCTGAAAAGCTCTGTGCCATGTATGATGATATTGTCAAATGTCTTTATGCTTTCAGTGAAGGTTTTATTAATCACAAGAGTAAGGTCCCTAACGCACGGCCTGTCTGGAATGAGTTTGTGTCTGAGCAACATGCTGCTGCTAGAGAAGCCTTTAGAGTCTGGTCAGAGGCAGGCAGACCCAGACAGAGAGTGCTGCTTGATAACAAAAACCTCACAAATGCTAGATTTAAATATGCACTCGTTTCATTAAGAGAAATGAAAACACAATGAGAGCAGACTCGCTGGCCAGAAAGATGCAGAATAACAATCTTACTGACTTCTGGAAGGAGGTCAAGATCATAAATAATAACAGAACTCCCCTCCCTTCTGATATCAAAGGGGTTAGTTGTCCAGAGAAGATTGCTGATCTATGGCATGAGCACTACAGTAAACTATTTAATTGTGTTAAAAGTAACACAGTGAGAATTGATAATCAATATAAAGGTATCTCTGCAGACTTGATAGTTAGATCAGTAGATATTTATGATGCCATCCACATGCTAGACAACAACAAAGCTTGTGGTATGGATTGCATTTCTGCAGAGCATCTAAAAAATGCCAGTTATAGACTCAGTCCATTTCTAGCCATGTGTCTCACTGGAATTATGGTTCATGGTGTTCTACCGAACTCTATTATGTCAGTACTGTTAGTGCCTGTTGTTAAAGATAAGGCTGGTAAACTGAACAGCATAGACAACTATCGACCCATTGCATTGGCCAGTATCTTGTCTAAAGTGTTTGAGAGAATTATTTGATTGAAATTGGAAATGTATATTCTGACTGCAGAAAATCAGTTTGGTTTTAAAAGAAAACATGGTACTGATCTCTGTATCTATGCTCTGAAGGAGATTGTCTCAGGTACACAAGTCTTAATTCATCTGTATTTTTATGCTTTATTGATGCTTACAAAGCTTTCGATCGAATTTGTCATGAAAAACTGTTTATGAAGCTAATAGCGAGAGGTTTCCCTAAACCTCTTGTGAGGATTTTGGTGTTCTGGTATGCCAATCAAACTTTTCATGTTAAATGGGACAATGTTGTATCAGCTGCTTTCCATGTTGGTAACGGAGTTCGACAAGGAGGAATTTGATTTCCCTTTTTGTTTAATATGGATATGGACGACTTATCAAGCCAGCTGAATAAGACAAATACAGGCTGTCTTGTTGGTGAATCTATTGTCAATCATCTGATGTACGCAGATTATCTGGTTCCACTCAGCCTGTTGCAACAGATGCTATGGGTGTGCTCTCAGTATGGCTTAGATCATGATATAAAATATAATGCAAAGAAAAGCCACATAATGATAGTCAGAAGTAATCAGGACAGGAAATTAACCTTCCCTACCTTTTATTTATCTGGCAGTCCCCTTGGTGTTTGTGAGGAAATAAAATATCTGCCATGTCATTTCTGATGATTGGACAGATGACAACGATATGTATCAACAGCGCTGTCAAATATATTCTCAGGCCAGTATGTTATTAAGGACGTTTTCTATGTGCTCAGATTCAGTTAAATGTTCCCTGTTTAGAACCTACATAACACCATTGTACACTGCTCATTTGTGGTCTATGTACAGGTAAAGGAGTATACAGATACTGAAAGTAGCCTACAATGATGCTTTTAGATTGCTACTTAATGTGCCAAGGTGGCATAGTGCTAGTCAGTTGTTTGTGTCTAAGCACGTACCAACCTGTAAGGCAATCCTGAGACAACTGATGTATGGTTTCAATGATGCTTTTAGATTGCTACTTAATGTGCCTAGGTGGCATAGTGCTGGTCAGTTGTTTCTGTCTAAGCACGTACCAACCTGTAAGGCACTCCTGAGACAACTGATGTATGGTTTCATGTGTCGACTGGACAAGTCTGAGAACTGAATAGTAGAGGCCCTGGTCAACCCTCTAAAGAGCTGCTATCGATTACTTGGAACTTAAGACTACATTGGCACAAAAGTCTTCATACTTTTTATGCACTGTATTATCTATGTTTTATGTTTTCGTTTTACTCTCTTTTTTATAGCTCTATGTCTGTTATTTTATGTGGAACTTGGCGTCTGAAATAAAGATTTATATATATATAAATACATATATATATATCAATGTTTCAGGATTTGTATAACTTTTTACCATTGCATACAAAATCGGAAATGCAATACTAAAAAGATCAGCTTTTGTTAAGAGATCCAAGATTACAAGATCCACAAGGCCTTGGCTAGAAACCAAGGAATGAGTGGGGGCTTGGTCAGCCCACACTCTCCTGAAATGTTGCGTGTGCGTCTTGCCAAGCCCGCGCGTGTGTAAGTTAAGGCTGAGTGTGTGAGGATGTGGAGCACGCGCGGGCAGGAGGAGGGGAGACATTCATTGGAAATTTGGCTAGAAATTAGCCAAGCAAGCATGTTTCAAATATTCACCAAAAATCGACCTTTGATCTTACAGTCAACTTTTTCACAGATTTGTGTTATAAACATTCTCAAGAGTCTTCATATGAACTTGTGATTGAATCAGAGTATCAGTTTTTGACTGGCTGATGTGTAAAGCATTATTTTAGCGTTAGCGATAAGTTCAATTTGCTTTATATCAATCATCTTTGGAGATATGAAGTTGCCTTTACACACGGTAACATGTTGTAGTGTCTTCCATCGATATACCAAGTTTCGTGTTGATATCTCAAAGATTTGCTGAGACATGACTTCACATCCTGTTTGGCGGCTTTTCTGATGAATTTGATTGGCTGTACCGGACAAACGGTTGTGAGGATCAAAATTCTTTTCGATAACTTTTGTGACGCTTGGTCTGAAGATCATCTCTGGTAACTTTGAAGAAGATATGACAAAAATTGTAGGAGGAGTAGGCTTTCAAAGGTTTTTGATAAAACCGGAAGTAGCGGAAAATCTATATAACCGGAAATTGACGCCATGGGGTGCGTTGAACTCGGCTTGAACCAGGGAATCCAATGGTACCTCATTTTTGAAAATGGGTCATACGGTTCAAAAGTTGCGTGTGTAAACACAAGTCCAACTTTGACCCGTTGGTGGCGCTGGAGTGGTCTAATGGGAGACATGAAACTTGGTGTAGGTATAGAATCAACTGTCCTTAATGAGTGTGCCAAATTTCACAAAAAGTTGTCGAAGTGTTCTAGGGGCTGCCATTGACTTCCATGGAACAAGAATAATAATAATAATAAAACTAACAATAACAATAGGTTTCCTCCTGACGGAGGAATCCTAATAATAATAAAACTAACAATAACAATAGGTTTCCTCCTGACGGAGGAATCCTAAATATAACTGCAAGCAGTAATGGCGGATTCCTCCAAACATTGCGAACCATTGAAAAATGTATATTCTTGACAAATTGGAACTGTATAGAAAAATCTATGCTGCAGAATTACCAATGGGATACCAAATCTGAAATATAATACCATCAAGATCCACAAGGGCCTATATTTTAACCCAAGGAGTGAAGGGAGGGGGCTTGGTTAGCCTATCCATTCCAGAAAGCCTTTGTGCTTTAGGGCGTGGAATGTAGCGCCACCTATGGGTAATGGTGGGACAGTTGTGGTGTGGTAATTACCCTTGGTCTATACTTTCAAAAAAGCTCGACCAGAGCATACCCCCCGTTCTCAGGGTACCGAGCTTCAGCTCAGTCATGATGCTGGGATGAATGTAGGCCTATATGTAGAGACCAGGGAGACAGACACACCGGCCAGCTGCCCTGATGGGTCCGTGGTAGATCATTAATGCGGGTTGTATCCTACAACGCTCGTGGCCTCCGAGTAGGACATACTGCTGCTGATAGATCAAGACGTTTGGTGGTGGACACATTATTGGACGAGAGTGACATTGTCTGCCTTCAAGAAACCTGGATGGCCAAGCAAGATCTGGACAAATTGAACTCCCTACACAAGAACTTTCATGGTGCTGGAGAGTCCACTACCAATCTCAGCATGAGAATGGTTTGTGGGAGGATAGCTGGTGGTGTAGCTATACTGTGGAACATAAAATATGACCCAACGGTAAAGGTGGTGTGGCTACACGTTGACTGGGCTATTGGGTTGGAGTTTAATCACAATGAAAATAAATGTACTATTGTAAATGTGTACACACCATATGAATCCTATGACCATGAGGATGAATTTCAGAACAGGTTAGCTTTTATTCAGTCCTTCATAGAGGACAATAGTTCATGTTGTGTCTATGTCATGGGTGATTTTAATGCTGACATGTCAGATAAGCGTTTATTCGCACAACATCTGCAGCAGTTCTGTAATGAAACTAAATTAATTATATCAAGCGTTATTGCCTGATACAAGTTTTACCTATATAAGTGAAACGTGGCACACAACTTCCTGGCTAGACCATATTGTAACCACAGCCGATGCTCATGACTCACTGGAAAGTATAGAGATGTGTTATGGGCTGGCCACCACTGATCACATACCAGTTGCTATGCTGCTAAATGTTGAGAGTGTACCCTTGTTGCTGGCCCCCCAAGAAAACTGGACTGGTCAAAATTGACCAAAGAGGTTATGCACAGATATTCTCTATTAACTGACAGCTTACATAGTGATGTTGCATTTTCTAGGGATGCCCTAATGTGCACGGATATGAACTGCAAGGATAAACATCATGCTGAAAAGCTCTGTGCCATGTATGATGATATTGTCAAATGTCTTTATGCTTCCAGTGAACCTTTTATTAATCACAAGAGTAAGGTCCCTAACGCACGGCCTGTCTGGAATGAGTTTGTGTCTGAGCAACATGCTGCTGCTAGAGAAGCCTTTAGAGTCTGGTCAGAGGCAGGCAGACCCAGACAGGGAGTGCTGCTTGATAACAAAAACCTCACAAATGCTAGATTTAAATATGCACTCGTTTCATTAAGAGAAATGAAAACACAATGAGAGCAGACTCGCTGGCCAGAAAGATGCAGAATAACAATCTTACTGACTTCTGAAAGGAGGTCAAGATCATAAATAATAACAGAACTCCCCTCCCTTCTGATATCAAAGGGGTTAGTTGTCCAGAGAAGATTGCTGATCTATGGCATGAGCACTACAGTAAACTATTTAATTGTGTTAAAAGTAACACAGTGAGAATTGATAATGAATATAAAGGTATCTCTGCAGACTTAATAGTTAGATCAGTAGATATTTATGATGCCATCCACATGCTAGACAACAACAAAGCTTGTGGTATGGATTGCATTTCTGCAGAGCATCTAAAAAATGCCAGTTATAGACTCAGTCCATTTCTAGCCATGTGTCTCACTGGAATTATGGTTCATGGTGTTCTACCGAACTCTATTATGTCAGTACTGTTAGTGCCTGTTGTTAAAGATAAGGCTGGTAAACTGAACAGCATAGACAACTATCGACCCATTGCATTGGCCAGTATCTTGTCTAAAGTGTTTGAGAGAATTATTTGATTGAAATTGGAAATGTATATTCTGACTGCAGAAAATCAGTTTGGTTTTTTAAAAGAAAACATGGTACTGATCTCTGTATCTATGCTCTGAAGGAGATTGTCTCAGGTACACAAGTCTTAATTCATCTGTATTTTTATGCTTTATTGATGCTTACAAAGCTTTCGATCGAATTTGTCATGAAAAACTGTTTATGAAGCTAATAGCGAGAGGTGTCCCTAAACCTCTTGTGAGGATTTTGGTGTTCTGGTATGCCAATCAAACTTTTCATGTTAAATGGGACAATGTTGTATCAGCTCCTTTCCATGTTGGTAACGGAGTTCGACAAGGAGGAATTTGATTTCCCTTTTTGTTTAATATGGATATGGACGACTTATCAAGCCAGCTGAATAAGACAAATACAGGCTGTCTTGTTGGTGAATCTATTGTCAATCATCTGATGTACGCAGATGATCTGGTTCCACTCAGCCTGTTGCAACAGATGCTATGGGTGTGCTCTCAGTATGGCTTAGATCATGATATCAAATATAATGCAAAGAAAAGCCACATAATGATAGTCAGAAGTAATCAGGACAGGAAATTAACCTTCCCTACCTTTTATTTATCTGGCAGTCCCCTTGGTGTTTGTGAGGAAATAAAATATCTGGGCCATGTCATTTCTGATGATTGGACAGATGACAACGGTATGTATCAACAGCGCTGTAAAATATATTCTCAGGCCAGTATGTTATTAAGGACGTTTTCTATGTGCTCAGATTCAGTTAAATGTTCCCTGTTTAGAACCTACATAACACCATTGTACACTGCTCATTTGTGGTCTATGTACAGGAAAAGGAGTATACAGATACTGAAAGTAGCCTACAATGATGCTTTTAGATTGCTACTTAATGTGCCAAGGTGGCATAGTGCTAGTCAGTTGTTTGTGTCTAAGCACGTACCAACCTGTAAGGCAATCCTGAGACAACTGATGTATGGTTTCAATGATGCTTTTAGATTGCTACTTAATGTGCCTAGGTGGCATAGTGCTGGTCAGTTGTTTCTGTCTAAGCACGTACCAACCTGTAAGGCACTCCTGAGACAACTGATGTATGGTTTCATGTGTCGACTGGACAAGTCTGAGAACTGAATAGTAGAAGCTCTGGTCAACCCTCTAAAGAGCTGCTATCGATTACTTGGAACTTAAGACTACATTGGCACAAAAGTCTTCATACTTTTTATGCACTGTATTATCTATGTTTTATGTTTTTGTTTTACTCCCTTTTTTATAGCTCTATGTCTGTTATTTTATGTGGAACTTGGCGTCTGAAATAAAGATTTATATATATATAAATACATATATATATATATTAATGTTTCAGGATTTGTATAACTTTTTACCATTGCATACAAAATCGGAAATGCAATACCAAAAAGATCAGCTTTTGTTAAGAGATCCAAGATTACAAGATCCACAAGGCCTTTGCTAGAGACTAAGGAATGAGTGGGGGCTTGGTCAGCCCACACTCTCCTGAAATGTTGCGTGTGCGTCTTGCCAAACCCGCGCGTGTGTAAGTTAAGGCTGAATGTGTGAGGATGTGGAGCACGCGCGGGCAGGAGGAGGGGAGACATTCATTGGAATTTTGGCTAGAAATTAGCCAAGCAAGCAGGTTTCAAATATTCACCAAAAATCGACCTTTGATCTTACAGTCAAATTTTTCACAGATTTGTGTTATAAACATTCTCAAGAGTCTTCATATGAACTTGTGATTGAATCAGAGTATCAGTTTTTGACTGGCTGATGTGTAAAGCATTATTTTAGCGTTAGCGATAAGTTCAATTTGCTTTATATCAATCATTTTTGGAGATATGAAGTTGCCTTTGCACACGGTAACATGTTGTAGTGTCTTCCATCGATATACCAAGTTTCGTGTTGATATCTCAAAGATTTGCTGAGACATGACTTCACATCCTGTTTGGCGGCTTTTCTGATGAATTTGATTTGCTGTACCGGACAAACGGTTGTGAGGATCAAAATTATTTTCGATAACTTTTGTGAGGCTTGGTCTGAAGATTATCTCTGGTAACTTTGAAGAAGATATGACAAAAATTGTAGGAGGAGTAGGCTTTCAAAGGTTTTTGATAAAACCGGAAATAGCGGAAAATCTGCATAACCGGAAATTGACGCCATGGGGTGCGTTGAACTCGGCTTGATCCAGGGAATCCAATGGTGCCTCATTTTTGAAAATCGGTCATACGGTTCAAAAGTTGCGTGTGTAAACACAAGTCCAACTTTGACCCGTTGGTGGCGCTGGAGTGGTCTAATGGGAGACATGAAACTTGGTGTAGGTATAGAATCAACTGTCCTTAATGAGTGTGCAAAATTTCACAAAAAGTTGTCGAAGGGTTCTAGGGGCTGCCATTGACTTCCATGGAACAAGAATAATAATAGTAAATATAACTGCAAGCAGTAATGGCGGATTCCTCCAAACATTGCGAACCATTGAAAAATGTATATTCTTGACAAATTGGAACTGTATAGAAAAATCTATGCTGCAGAATTACCAATGGGATACCAAATCTGAAATATAATACCACCAGGATCCACAAGGGCCTTTATTTCAACTCAAGGAGTGAAGGGAGGGGGCTTGGTTAGCCTATCCATTCCAGAAAGCCTTTGTGCTTTAGGGCGTGGAATGTAGCGCCACATATGGGTAATGGTGGGACAGTTGTGGTTTGGTAATTACCCTTGGTCTATACTTTCAAAAAAGCTCGACCAGAGAATACCCCCCGCTCTCAGGGTACCGAGCTTCAGCTCAGTCATGATGCTGGGATGAATGTAGGCCTATATGTAGAGACCAGGGAGACAGACACACCGGCCAGCTGCCCTGATGGGTCCGTGGTAGATCATTAATGCGGGTTGTATCCTACAACGCTCGTGGCCTCCGAGTAGGACATACTGCTGCTGATAGATCAAGACGTTTGGTGGTGGACACATTGCTGGACGAGAGTGACATTGTCTGCCTTCAAGAAACCTGGATGACCAAGCAAGATCTGGACAAATTGAACTCCCTACACAAGAACTTTCATGGTGCTGGAGAGTCCACTACCGATCTCAGCATGAGAATGGTTTGTGGGAGGATAGCTGGTGGTGTAGCTATACTGTGGAACATAAAATATGACCCAACGGTAAAGGTGGTGTGGCTTAACGTTGACTGGGCTATTGGGTTGGAGTTTAATCACAATGAAAATAAATTTACTATTGTAAATGTGTACACACCATATGAATCCTATGACCATGAGGATGAATTTCAGAACAGGTTAGCTTTTATTCAGTCCTTCATAGAGGACAATAGTTCATGTTGTGTCTATGTCATGGGTGATTTTAATGCTGACATGTCAGATAAGTGTTTATTCGCACAACATCTGCAGCAGTTCTGTAATGAAACTAAATTAATTATATAAAGCGTTATTGCCTGATACAAGTTTTACCTATATAAGTGAAACGTGGCACACAACTTCCTGGCTAGACCATATTGTAACCACAGCCGATGCTCATGACTCACTGGAAAGTATAGAGATGTGTTATGGGCTGGCCACCACTGATCACATACCAGTTGCTATGCTGCTAAATGTTGAGAGTGTACCCTTGTTGCTGGCCCCCCAAAAAAACTGGACTGGTCAAAATTGACCAAAGAGGTTCGGCACAGATATTCTCTATTAACTAATTCTCGGATATGAACTGCAAGGATAAACATAATGCTGAAAAGCTCTGTGCCATGTATGATGATATTGTCAAATGTCTTTATGCTTCCAGTGAACCTTTTATTAATCACAAGAGTAAGGTCCCTAACGCACGGCCTGTCTGGAATGAGTTTGTGTCTGAGCAACATGCTGCTGCTAGAGAAGCCTTTAGAGTCTGGTCAGAGGCAGGCAGACCCAGACAGAGAGTGCTGCTTGATAACAAAAACCTCACAAATGCTAGATTTAAATATGCACTCGTTTCATTAAGAGAAATGAAAACACAATGAGAGCAGACTCGCTGGCCAGAAAGATGCAGAATAACAATCTTACTGACTTCTGGAAGGAGGTCAAGATCATAAATAATAACAGAACTCCCCTCCCTTCTGATATCAAAGGGGTTAGTTGTCCAGAGAAGATTGCTGATCTATGGCATGAGCACTACAGTAAACTATTTAATTGTGTTCAAAGTAACACAGTGAGAATTGATAATCAATATAAAGGTATCTCTTCAGACTTGATAGTTAGATCAGTAGATATTTATGATGCCATCCACATGCTAGACAACAACAAAGCTTGTGGTATGGATTCCATTTCTGCAGAGCATCTAAAAAATGCCAGTTATAGACTCAGTCCATTTCTAGCCATGTGTCTCACTGGAATTATGGTTCATGGTGTTCTACCGAACTCTATTATGTCAGTACTGTTAGTGCCTGTTGTTAAAGATAAGGCTGGTAAACTGAACAGCATAGACAACTGTAGCGCCTCTCTAGTTTGGTGGATTTGTAATGAGAGGTGGCTAACCTGAGTTCGTTAGTAATTGTTACTAACTTAAACCAATTTAACATATGAAAAAAACAATACAACCAACTGTTAAACAAAAACAGGAAAGATTTACTTCAGACAAAAAATCAGTTCTTCAGTTATTGGTTCAACATTTACATGACATCGTAATGCACATGGACACACAATACAAACTAGCCGGCAATGCTAACTACACGAATACCTTAATTCAGTACAGTTCTACGGTGCAGGCCTGAGTGTAGCTCGTGTGCGTTGTAGCCGTAAACAAAATGGCTGTTTCGCCAGGATGGCACAAAATAACAAGGAGCTGGTACCTCGGATCAGCAGTGCGGTAGCACACGCACTGCGGCAGAAGGGCGGCAGCAGGTGAAGGAGAGACCGACCAAATACTCTCGTGGATTTACGAGACGAACCAACTCAGGAAGAAGACTGAGGACGACGACAATCCCGACCTCCACCGGCTCCAACCTGGCACTCGCTGTCGCTAGTCTGGCGGCAAAGCCCGTGCTTAATCCAAAACCGCCAACAGCCAAACTCCTCTTTCTGGGTTATTGTTGTTGGTTGAGATATTCACCCAACAATATAAACATAACACCACTAATGATAATATAAAATCTTCACTCTTGGTATTTTACCGTACGCTACAATTTTCTTCTCCCTCCAACTCCTCCGCTCGCTCTGTCTTTTTCTACTCCAACCTCATCTACCCCAACTTCCCGTGTTACCCTGCCCTTTGACCTCAAACCGGATTGGCTTAACATCATAATCAAAATTAAAGCAACAACATAGATTCACAAAACATTCATCTTACTCTCTTCATATTTGTAACCGGTACATTTTAACATGCGTTTTTTAAACAACAGATATACATTTCCAAATGCTGTATTCAGTAAAACATGAACAATATGCATTTCTCATCAAATCAAAATCATACTCTCAAACCTTAAAGTCTATTTATTAAACTATGAACTTAAGTATTATGTATTCAAACTTTTATATTTATGTAATAGGATTGTTTCAACAGAAATGTTTACCACCCGGGCTACACAACTATCGACCCATTGCATTGGCCAGTATCTTGTCTAAAGTGTTTGAGAGAATTATTTGATTGAAATTGGAAATGTATATTCTGACTGCAGAAAATCAGTTTGGTTTTAAAAGAAAACATGGTACTGATCTCTGTATCTATGCTCTGAAGGAGATTGTCTCAGGTACACAAGTCTTAATTCATCTGTATTTTTATGCTTTATTGATGCTTACAAAGCTTTCGATCGAATTTGTCATGAAAAACTGTTTATGAAGCTAATAGCGAGAGGTGTCCCTAAACCTCTTGTGAGGATTTTGGTGTTCTGGTATGCCAATCAAACTTTTCATGTTAAATGGGACAATGTTGTATCAGCTGCTTTCCATGTTGGTAACGGAGTTCGACAAGGAGGAATTTGATTTCCCTTTTTGTTTAATATGGATATGGAGGACTTATCAAGTCAGCTGAATAAGACAAATACAGGCTGTCTTGTTGGTGAATCTATTGTCAATCATCTGATGTACGCAGATTATCTGG
Source organism: Hypomesus transpacificus (assembly GCF_021917145.1). NCBI lineage: Eukaryota > Metazoa > Chordata > Actinopteri > Osmeriformes > Osmeridae > Hypomesus > Hypomesus transpacificus. Next base: position 247,901 of record NW_025813751.1, on the reverse strand, counting down.
TTCCACTCAGCCTGTTGCAACAGATGCTATGGGTGTGCTCTCAGTATGGCTTAGATCATGATATAAAATATAATGCAAAGAAAAGCCACATAATGATAGTCAGAAGTAATCAGGACAGGAAATTAACCTTCCCTACCTTTTATTTATCTGGCAGTCCCCTTGGTGTTTGTGAGGAAATAAAATATCTGCCATGTCATTTCTGATGATTGGACAGATGACAACGATATGTATCAACAGCGCTGTCAAATATATTCTCAGGCCAGTATGTTATTAAGGACGTTTTCTATGTGCTCAGATTCAGTTAAATGTTCCCTGTTTAGAACCTACATAACACCATTGTACACTGCTCATTTGTGGTCTATGTACAGGTAAAGGAGTATACAGATACTGAAAGTAGCCTACAATGATGCTTTTAGATTGCTACTTAATGTGCCAAGGTGGCATAGTGCTAGTCAGTTGTTTGTGTCTAAGCACGTACCAACCTGTAAGGCAATCCTGAGACAACTGATGTATGGTTTCAATGATGCTTTTAGATTGCTACTTAATGTGCCTAGGTGGCATAGTGCTGGTCAGTTGTTTCTGTCTAAGCACGTACCAACCTGTAAGGCACTCCTGAGACAACTGATGTATGGTTTCATGTGTCGACTGGACAAGTCTGAGAACTGAATAGTAGAGGCCCTGGTCAACCCTCTAAAGAGCTGCTATCGATTACTTGGAACTTAAGACTACATTGGCACAAAAGTCTTCATACTTTTTATGCACTGTATTATCTATGTTTTATGTTTTCGTTTTACTCTCTTTTTTATAGCTCTATGTCTGTTATTTTATGTGGAACTTGGCGTCTGAAATAAAGATTTATATATATATAAATACATATATATATATCAATGTTTCAGGATTTGTATAACTTTTTACCATTGCATACAAAATCGGAAATGCAATACTAAAAAGATCAGCTTTTGTTAAGAGATCCAAGATTACAAGATCCACAAGGCCTTGGCTAGAAACCAAGGAATGAGTGGGGGCTTGGTCAGCCCACACTCTCCTGAAATGTTGCGTGTGCGTCTTGCCAAGCCCGCGCGTGTGTAAGTTAAGGCTGAGTGTGTGAGGATGTGGAGCACGCGCGGGCAGGAGGAGGGGAGACATTCATTGGAAATTTGGCTAGAAATTAGCCAAGCAAGCATGTTTCAAATATTCACCAAAAATCGACCTTTGATCTTACAGTCAACTTTTTCACAGATTTGTGTTATAAACATTCTCAAGAGTCTTCATATGAACTTGTGATTGAATCAGAGTATCAGTTTTTGACTGGCTGATGTGTAAAGCATTATTTTAGCTCCTCTCTCTTACCAACCGTTAGCGATAAGTTCAATTTGCTTTATATCAATCATTTTTGGAGATATGAAGTTGCCTTTGCCTTTGCACACGGTAACATGTTGTAGTGTCTTCCATCGATATACCAAGTTTCGTGTTGATATCTCAAAGATTTGCTGAGACATGACTTCACATCCTGTTTGGCGGCTTTTCTGATGAATTTGATTGGCTGTACCGGACAAACGGTTGTGAGGATCAAAATTCTTTTCGATAACTTTTGTGAGGCTTGGTCTGAAGATCATCTCTGGTAACTTTGAAGAAGATATGACAAAAATTGTAGGAGGAGTAGGCTTTCAAAGGTTTTTGATAAAACCGGAAATAGCGGAAAATCTATATAACCGGAAATTGACGCCATGGGGTGCGTTGAACTCGGCTTGATCCAGGGAATCCAATGGTACCTCATTTTTGAAAATGGGTCATACGGTTCAAAAGTTGCGTGTGTAAACACAAGTCCAACTTTGACCCGTTGGTGGCGCTGGAGTGGTCTAATGGGAGACATGAAACTTGGTGTAGGTATAGAATCAACTGTCCTTAATGAGTGTGCCAAATTTCACAAAAAGTTGTCGAAGGGTTCTAGGGGCTGCCATTGACTTCCATGGAACAAGAATAATAATAATAAATATAACTGCAAGCAGTAATGGCGGATTCCTCCAAACATTGCGAACCATTGAAAAATGTATATTCTTGACAAATTGGAACTGTATAGAAAAATCTATGCTGCAGAATTACCAATGGGATACCAAATCTGAAATATAATACCATCAAGATCCACAAGGGCCTTTATTTCAACCCAAGGAGTGAAGGGAGGGGGCTTGGTTAGCCTATCCATTCCAGAAAGCCTTTGTGCTTTAGGGCGTGGAATGTAGCGCCACCTATGGGTAATGGTGGGACAGTTGTGGTGTGGTAATTACCCTTGGTCTATACTTTCAAAAAAGCTCGACCAGAGCATACCCCCCGCTCTCAGGGTACCGAGCTTCAGCTCAGTCATGATGCTGGGATGAATGTTGGCCTATATGTAGAGACCAGGGAGACAGACACACCGGCCAGCTGCCCTGATGGGTCCGTGGTAGATCATTAATGCGGGTTGTATCCTACAACGCTCGTGGCCTCCGAGTAGGACATACTGCTGCTGATAGATCAAGACGTTTGGTGGTGGACACATTGCTGGACGAGAGTGACATTGTCTGCCTTCAAGAAACCTGGATGGCCAAGCAAGATCTGGACAAATTGAACTCCCTACACAAGAACTTTCATGGTGCTGGAGAGTCCACTACCGATCTCAGCATGGGAATGGTTTGTGGGAGGATAGCTGGTGGTGTAGCTATACTGTGGAACATAAAATATGACCCAACGGTAAAGGTGGTGTGGCTTAACGTTGACTGGGCTATTGGGTTGGAGTTTAATCACAATGAAAATAAATTTACTATTGTAAATGTGTACACACCATATGAATCCTATGACCATGAGGATGAATTTCAGAACAGGTTAGCTTTTATTCAGTCCTTCATAGAGGACAATAGTTCATGTTGTGTCTATGTCATGGGTGATTTTAATGCTGACATGTCAGATAAGCGTTTATTCGCACAACATCTGCAGCAGTTCTGTAATGAAACTAAATTAATTATATCAAGCGTTATTGCCTGATACAAGTTTTACCTATATAAGTGAAACGTGGCACACAACTTCCTGGCTAGACCATATTGTAACCACAGCCGATGCTCATGACTCACTGGAAAGTATAGAGATGTGTTATGGGCTGGCCACCACTGATCACATACCAGTTGCTATGCTGCTAAATGTTGAGAGTGTACCCTTGTTGCTGGCCCCCCAAGAAAACTGGACTGGTCAAAATTGACCAAAGAGGTTCGGCACAGATATTCTCTATTAACTGACAGCTTACATAGTGATGTTGCATTTTCTAGGGATGCCCTAATGTGCACGGATATGAACTGCAAGGATAAACATCATGCTGAAAAGCTCTGTGCCATGTATGATGATATTGTCAAATGTCTTTATGCTTCCAGTGAACCTTTTATTAATCACAAGAGTAAGGTCCCTAACGCACGGCCTGTCTGGAATGAGTTTGTGTCTGAGCAACATGCTGCTGCTAGAGAAGCCTTTAGAGTCTGGTCAGAGGCAGGCAGACCCAGACAGGGAGTGCTGCTTGATAACAAAAACCTCACAAATGCTAGATTTAAATATGCACTCGTTTCATTAAGAGAAATGAAAACACAATGAGAGCAGACTCGCTGGCCAGAAAGATGCAGAATAACAATCTTACTGACTTCTGGAAGGAGGTCAAGATCATCAATAATAACAGAACTCCCCTCCCTTCTGATATCAAAGGGGTTAGTTGTCCAGAGAAGATTGCTGATCTATGGAATGAGCACTACAGTAAACTATTTAATTGTGTTCAAAGTAACACAGTGAGAATTGATAATGAATATAAAGGTATCTCTGCAGACTTGATAGTTAGATCAGTAGATATTTATGATGCCATCCACATGCTAGACAACAACAAAGCTTGTGGTATGGATTGCATTTCTGCAGAGCATCTAAAAAATGCCAGTTATAGACTCAGTCCATTTCTAGCCATGTGTCTCACTGGACTTATGGTTCATGGTGTTCTACCGAACTCTATTATGTCAGTACTGTTAGTGCCTGTTGTTAAAGATAAGGCTGGTAAACTGAACAGCATAGACAACTATCGACCCCTTGCATTGGCCAGTATCTTGTCTAAAGTGTTTGAGAGAATTATTTGATTGAAATTGGAAATGTATATTCTGACTGCAGAAAATCAGTTTGGTTTTAAAAGAAAACATGGTACTGATCTCTGTATCTATGCTCTGAAGGAGATTGTCTCAGGTACACAAGTCTTAATTCATCTGTATTTTTATGCTTTATTGATGCTTACAAAGCTTTCGATCGAATTTGTCATGAAAAACTGTTTATGAAGCTAATAGCGAGAGGTGTCCCTAAACCTCTTGTGAGGATTTTGGTGTTCTGGTATGCCAATCAAACTTTTCATGTTAAATGGGACAATGTTGTATCAGCTGCTTTCCATGTTGGTAACGGAGTTCGACAAGGAGGAATTTGATTTCCCTTTTTGTTTAATATGGATATGGACGACTTATCAAGCCAGCTGAATAAGACAAATACAGGCTGTCTTGTTGGTGAATCTATTGTCAATCATCTGATGTACGCAGATTATCTGGTTCCACTCAGCCTGTTGCAACAGATGCTATGGGTGTGCTCTCAGTATGGCTTAGATCATGATATAAAATATAATGCAAAGAAAAGCCACATAATGATAGTCAGAAGTAATCAGGACAGGAAATTAACCTTCCCTACCTTTTATTTATCTGGCAGTCCCCTTGGTGTTTGTGAGGAAATAAAATATCTGCCATGTCATTTCTGATGATTGGACAGATGACAACGATATGTATCAACAGCGCTGTCAAATATATTCTCAGGCCAGTATGTTATTAAGGACGTTTTCTATGTGCTCAGATTCAGTTAAATGTTCCCTGTTTAGAACCTACATAACACCATTGTACACTGCTCATTTGTGGTCTATGTACAGGTAAAGGAGTATACAGATACTGAAAGTAGCCTACAATGATGCTTTTAGATTGCTACTTAATGTGCCAAGGTGGCATAGTGCTAGTCAGTTGTTTGTGTCTAAGCACGTACTAACCTGTAAGGCAATCCTGAGACAACTGATGTATGGTTTCAATGATGCTTTTAGATTGCTACTTAATGTGCCTAGGTGGCATAGTGCTGGTCAGTTGTTTCTGTCTAAGCACGTACCAACCTGTAAGGCACTCCTGAGACAACTGATGTATGGTTTCATGTGTCGACTGGACAAGTCTGAGAACTGAATAGTAGAGGCCCTGGTCAACCCTCTAAAGAGCTGCTATCGATTACTTGGAACTTAAGACTACATTGGCACAAAAGTCTTCATACTTTTTATGCACTGTATTATCTATGTTTTATGTTTTTGTTTTACTCTCTTTTTTATAGCTCTATGTCTGTTATTTTATGTGGAACTTGGCGTCTGAAATAAAGATTTATATATATATATAAATACAAATATATATATATATATATATATCAATGTTTAAGGATTTGTATAACTTTTTACCATTGCATACAAAATCGGAAATGCAATACCAAAAAGATCAGCTTTTGTTAAGAGATCCAAGATTACAAGATCCACAAGGCCTTTGCTAGAGACTAAGGAATGAGTGGGGGCTTGGTCAGCCCACACTCTCCTGAAATGTTGCGTGTGCGTCTTGCCAAGCCCGTGCGTGTGTAAGTTAAGGCTGAGTGTGTGAGGATGTGGAGCACGCGCGGGCAGGAGGAGGGGAGACATTCATTGGAAATTTGGCTAGAAATTAGCCAAGCAAGCATGTTTCAAATGTTCACCAAAAATCGACCTTTGATCTTACAGTCAACTTTTTCACAGATTTGTGTTATAAACATTCTCAAGAGTCTTCATATGAACTTGTGATTGAATCAGAGTATCAGTTTTTGACTGGCTGATGTGTAAAGCATTATTTTAGCGTTAGCGATAAGTTCAATTTGCTTTATATCAATCATTTTTGGAGATATGAAGTTGCCTTTGCACACGGTAACATGTTGTAGTGTCTTCCATCGATATACCAAGTTTCGTGTTGATATCTCAAAGATTTGCTGAGACATTACTTCACATCCTGTTTGGCGGCTTTTCTGATGAATTTGATTGGCTGTAACGGACAAACGGTTGTGAGGATCAAAATTCTTTTCGATAACTTTTGTGAGGCTTGGTCTGAAGATCATCTCTGGTAACTTTGAAAAAGATATGACAAAAATTGTAGGAGGAGTAGGCTTTCAAAGGTTTTTGATAAAACCGGAAATAGCGGAAAATCTATATAACCGGAAATTGACGCCATGGTGTGCATTGAACTCGGCTTGATCCAGGGAATCCAAAGGTACCTCATTTTTGAAAATCGGTCATACGGTTCAAAAGTTGCGTGTGTAAACACAAGTCCAACTTTGACCCGTTGGTGGCGCTGGAGTGGTCTAATGGGAGACATGAAACTTGGTGTAGGTATAGAATCAACTGTCCTTAATGAGTGTGCCAAATTTCACAAAAAGTTGTCGAAGGGTTCTAGGGGCTGCCATTGACTTCCATGGAACAAGAATAATAATAAATATAACTGCAAGCAGTAATGGCGGATTCCTCCAAACATTGCGAACCATTGAAAAATGTATATTCTTGACAAATTGGAACTGTATAGAAAAATCTATGCTGCAGAATTACCAATGGGATACCAAATCTGAAATATAATACCACCAGGATCCACAAGGGCCTTTATTTCAACTCAAGGAGTGAAGGGAGGGGGCTTGGTTAGCCTATCCATTCCAGAAAGCCTTTGTGCTTTAGGGCGTGGAATGTAGCGCCACATATGGGTAATGGTGGGACAGTTGTGGTTTGGTAATTACCCTTGGTCTATACTTTCAAAAAAGCTCGACCAGAGAATACCCCCCGCTCTCAGGGTACCGAGCTTCAGCTCAGTCATGATGCTGGGATGAATGTAGGCCTATATGTAGAGACCAGGGAGACAGACACACCGGCCAGCTGCCCTGATGGGTCCGTGGTAGATCATTAATGCGGGTTGTATCCTACAACGCTCGTGGCCTCCGAGTAGGACATACTGCTGCTGATAGATCAAGACGTTTGGTGGTGGACACATTGCTGGACGAGAGTGACATTGTCTGCCTTCAAGAAACCTGGATGACCAAGCAAGATCTGGACAAATTGAACTCCCTACACAAGAACTTTCATGGTGCTGGAGAGTCCACTACCGATCTCAGCATGAGAATGGTTTGTGGGAGGATAGCTGGTGGTGTAGCTATACTGTGGAACATAAAATATGACCCAACGGTAAAGGTGGTGTGGCTTAACGTTGACTGGGCTATTGGGTTGGAGTTTAATCACAATGAAAATAAATTTACTATTGTAAATGTGTACACACCATATGAATCCTATGACCATGAGGATGAATTTCAGAACAGGTTAGCTTTTATTCAGTCCTTCATAGAGGACAATAGTTCATGTTGTGTCTATGTCATGGGTGATTTTAATGCTGACATGTCAGATAAGTGTTTATTCGCACAACATCTGCAGCAGTTCTGTAATGAAACTAAATTAATTATATCAAGCGTTATTGCCTGATACAAGTTTTACCTATATAAGTGAAACGTGGCACACAACTTCCTGGCTAGACCATATTGTAACCACAGCCGATGCTCATGACTCACTGGAAAGTATAGAGATGTGTTATGGGCTGGCCACCACTGATCACATACCAGTTGCTATGCTGCTAAATGTTGAGAGTGTACCCTTGTTGCTGGCCCCCCAAGAAAACTGGACTGGTCAAAATTGACCAAAGAGGTTCGGCACAGATATTCTCTATTAACTAATTCTCGGATATGAACTGCAAGGATAAACATAATGCTGAAAAGCTCTGTGCCATGTATGATGATATTGTCAAATGTCTTTATGCTTCCAGTGAACCTTTTATTAATCACAAGAGTAAGGTCCCTAACGCACGGCCTGTCTGGAATGAGTTTGTGTCTGAGCAACATGCTGCTGCTAGAGAAGCCTTTAGAGTCTGGTCAGAGGCAGGCAGACCCAGACAGAGAGTGCTGCTTGATAACAAAAACCTCACAAATGCTAGATTTAAATATGCACTCGTTTCATTAAGAGAAATGAAAACACAATGAGAGCAGACTCGCTGGCCAGAAAGATGCAGAATAACAATCTTACTGACTTCTGGAAGGAGGTCAAGATCATAAATAATAACAGAACTCCCCTCCCTTCTGATATCAAAGGGGTTAGTTGTCCAGAGAAGATTGCTGATCTATGGCATGAGCACTACAGTAAACTATTTAATTGTGTTCAAAGTAACACAGTGAGAATTGATAATCAATATAAAGGTATCTCTGCAGACTTGATAGTTAGATCAGTAGATATTTATGATGCCATCCACATGCTAGACAACAACAAAGCTTGTGGTATGGATTCCATTTCTGCAGAGCATCTAAAAAATGCCAGTTATAGACTCAGTCCATTTCTAGCCATGTGTCTCACTGGAATTATGGTTCATGGTGTTCTACCGAACTCTATTATGTCAGTACTGTTAGTGCCTGTTGTTAAAGATAAGGCTGGTAAACTGAACAGCATAGACAACTGTAGCGCCTCTCTAGTTTGGTGGATTTGTAATGAGAGGTGGCTAACCTGAGTTCGTTAGTAATTGTTACTAACTTAAACCAATTTAACATATGAAAAAAACAATACAACCAACTGTTAAACAAAAACAGGAAAGATTTACTTCAGACAAAAAATCAGTTCTTCAGTTATTGGTTCAACATTTACATGACATCGTAATGCACATGGACACACAATACAAACTAGCCGGCAATGCTAACTACACGAATACCTTAATTCAGTACAGTTCTACGGTGCAGGCCTGAGTGTAGCTCGTGTGCGTTGTAGCCGTAAACAAAATGGCTGTTTCGCCAGGATGGCACAAAATAACAAGGAGCTGGTACCTCGGATCAGCAGTGCGGTAGCACACGCACTGCGGCAGAAGGGCGGCAGCAGGTGAAGGAGAGACCGACCAAATACTCTCGTGGATTTACGAGACGAACCAACTCAGGAAGAAGACTGAGGACGACGACAATCCCGACCTCCACCGGCTCCAACCTGGCACTCGCTGTCGCTAGTCTGGCGGCAAAGCCCGTGCTTAATCCAAAACCGCCAACAGCCAAACTCCTCTTTCTGGGTTATTGTTGTTGGTTGAGATATTCACCCAACAATATAAACATAACACCACTAATGATAATATAAAATCTTCACTCTTGGTATTTTACCGTACGCTACAATTTTCTTCTCCCTCCAACTCCTCCGCTCGCTCTGTCTTTTTCTACTCCAACCTCATCTACCCCAACTTCCCGTGTTACCCTGCCCTTTGACCTCAAACCGGATTGGCTTAACATCATAATCAAAATTAAAGCAACAACATAGATTCACAAAACATTCATCTTACTCTCTTCATATTTGTAACCGGTACATTTTAACATGCGTTTTTTAAACAACAGATATACATTTCCAAATGCTGTATTCAGTAAAACATGAACAATATGCATTTCTCATCAAATCAAAATCATACTCTCAAACCTTAAAGTCTATTTATTAAACTATGAACTTAAGTATTATGTATTCAAACTTTTATATTTATGTAATAGGATTGTTTCAACAGAAATGTTTACCACCCGGGCTACACAACTATCGACCCATTGCATTGGCCAGTATCTTGTCTAAAGTGTTTGAGAGAATTATTTGATTGAAATTGGAAATGTATATTCTGACTGCAGAAAATCAGTTTGGTTTTAAAAGAAAACATGGTACTGATCTCTGTATCTATGCTCTGAAGGAGATTGTCTCAGGTACACAAGTCTTAATTCATCTGTATTTTTATGCTTTATTGATGCTTACAAAGCTTTCGATCGAATTTGTCATGAAAAACTGTTTATGAAGCTAATAGCGAGAGGTGTCCCTAAACCTCTTGTGAGGATTTTGGTGTTCTGGTATGCCAATCAAACTTTTCATGTTAAATGGGACAATGTTGTATCAGCTGCTTTCCATGTTGGTAACGGAGTTCGACAAGGAGGAATTTGATTTCCCTTTTTGTTTAATATGGATATGGACGACTTATCAAGCCAGCTGAATAAGACAAATACAGGCTGTCTTGTTGGTGAATCTATTGTCAATCATCTGATGTACGCAGATTATCTGGTTCCACTCAGCCTGTTGCAACAGATGCTATGGGTGTGCTCTCAGTATGGCTTAGATCATGATATAAAATATAATGCAAAGAAAAGCCACATAATGATAGTCAGAAGTAATCAGGACAGGAAATTAACCTTCCCTACCTTTTATTTATCTGGCAGTCCCCTTGGTGTTTGTGAGGAAATAAAATATCTGCCATGTCATTTCTGATGATTGGACAGATGACAACGATATGTATCAACAGCGCTGTCAAATATATTCTCAGGCCAGTATGTTATTAAGGACGTTTTCTATGTGCTCAGATTCAGTTAAATGTTCCCTGTTTAGAACCTACATAACACCATTGTACACTGCTCATTTGTGGTCTATGTACAGGTAAAGGAGTATACAGATACTGAAAGTAGCCTACAATGATGCTTTTAGATTGCTACTTAATGTGCCAAGGTGGCATAGTGCTAGTCAGTTGTTTGTGTCTAAGCACGTACCAACCTGTAAGGCAATCCTGAGACAACTGATGTATGGTTTCAATGATGCTTTTAGATTGCTACTTAATGTGCCTAGGTGGCATAGTGCTGGTCAGTTGTTTCTGTCTAAGCACGTACCAACCTGTAAGGCACTCCTGAGACAACTGATGTATGGTTTCATGTGTCGACTGGACAAGTCTGAGAACTGAATAGTAGAGGCCCTGGTCAACCCTCTAAAGAGCTGCTATCGATTACTTGGAACTTAAGACTACATTGGCACAAAAGTCTTCATACTTTTTATGCACTGTATTATCTATGTTTTATGTTTTCGTTTTACTCTCTTTTTTATAGCTCTATGTCTGTTATTTTATGTGGAACTTGGCGTCTGAAATAAAGATTTATATATATATAAATACATATATATATATCAATGTTTCAGGATTTGTATAACTTTTTACCATTGCATACAAAATCGGAAATGCAATACTAAAAAGATCAGCTTTTGTTAAGAGATCCAAGATTACAAGATCCACAAGGCCTTGGCTAGAAACCAAGGAATGAGTGGGGGCTTGGTCAGCCCACACTCTCCTGAAATGTTGCGTGTGCGTCTTGCCAAGCCCGCGCGTGTGTAAGTTAAGGCTGAGTGTGTGAGGATGTGGAGCACGCGCGGGCAGGAGGAGGGGAGACATTCATTGGAAATTTGGCTAGAAATTAGCCAAGCAAGCATGTTTCAAATATTCACCAAAAATCGACCTTTGATCTTACAGTCAACTTTTTCACAGATTTGTGTTATAAACATTCTCAAGAGTCTTCATATGAACTTGTGATTGAATCAGAGTATCAGTTTTTGACTGGCTGATGTGTAAAGCATTATTTTAGCGTTAGCGATAAGTTCAATTTGCTTTATATCAATCATTTTTGGAGATATGAAGTTGCCTTTGCACACGGTAACATGTTGTAGTGTCTTCCATCGATATACCAAGTTTCGTGTTGATATCTCAAAGATTTGCTGAGACAGGACTTCACATCCTGTTTGGCGGCTTTTCTGATGAATTTGATTGGCTGTACCGGACAAACGGTTGTGAGGATCAAAATTCTTTTCGATAACTTTTGTGACGCTTGGTCTGAAGATCATCTCTGGTAACTTTGAAGAAGATATGACAAAAATTGTAGGAGGAGTAGGCTTTCAAAGGTTTTTGATAAAACCGGAAGTAGCGGAAAATCTATATAACCGGAAATTGACGCCATGGGGTGCGTTGAACTCGGCTTGAACCAGGGAATCCAATGGTACCTCATTTTTGAAAATGGGTCATACGGTTCAAAAGTTGCGTGTGTAAACACAAGTCCAACTTTGACCCATTGGTGGCGCTGGAGTGGTCTAATGGGAGACATGAAACTTGGTGTAGGTATAGAATCAACTGTCCTTAATGAGTGTGCCAAATTTCACAAAAAGTTGTCGAAGTGTTCTAGGGGCTGCCATTGACTTCCATGGAACAAGAATAATAATAATAAATAAAACAATAGGTTTCCTAACTGCAAGCAGTAATGGCGGATTCCTCCAAACATTGCGAACCATTGAAAAATGTATATTCTTGACAAATTGGAACTGTATAGAAAAATCTATGCTGCAGAATTACCAATGGGATACCAAATCTGAAATATAATACCATCAAGATCCACAAGGGCCTTTATTTCAACCCAAGGAGTGAAGGGAGGGGGCTTGGTTAGCCTATCCATTCCAGAAAGCCTTTGTGCTTTAGGGCGTGGAATGTAGCGCCACCTATGGGTAATGGTGGGACAGTTGTGGTGTGGTAATTACCCTTGGTCTATACTTTCAAAAAAGCTCGACCAGAGCATACCCCCCACTCTCAGGGTACCGAGCTTCAGCTCAGTCATGATGCTGGGATGAATGTAGGCCTATATGTAGAGACCAGGGAGACAGACACACCGGCCAGCTGCCCTGATGGGTCCGTGGTAGATCATTAATGCGGGTTGTATCCTACAACGCTCGTGGCCTCCGAGTAGGACATACTGCTGCTGATAGATCAAGACGTTTGGTGGTGGACACATTGCTGGACGAGAGTGACATTGTCTGCCTTCAAGAAACCTGGATGGCCAAGCAAGATCTGGACAAATTGAACTCCCTACACAAGATGTTTCATAGTGCTGGAGAGTCCACTACCAATCTCAGCATGAGAATGGTTTGTGGGAGGATAGCTGGTGGTGTAGCTATACTGTGGAACATAAAATATGACCCAACGGTAAAGGTGGTGTGGCTTAACGTTGACTGGGCTATTGGGTTGGAGTTTAATCACAATGAAAATAAATTTACTATTGTAAATGTGTACACACCATATGAATCCTATGACCATGAGGATGAATTTCAGAACAGGTTAGCTTTTATTCAGTCCTTCATAGAGGACAATAGTTCATGTTGTGTCTATGTCATGGGTGATTTTAATGCTGAAATGTCAGATAAGCGTTTATTCGCACAACATCTGCAGCAGTTCTGTAATGAAACTAAATTAATTATATCAAGCGTTATTGCCTGATACAAGTTTTACCTATATAAGTGAAACGTGGCACACAACTTCCTGGCTAGACCATATTGTAACCACAGCCGATGCTCATGACTCACTGGAAAGTATAGAGATGTGTTATGGGCTGGCCACCACTGATCACATACCAGTTGCTATGCTGCTAAATGTTGAGATTGTACCCTTGTTGCTGGCCCCCCAAGAAAACTGGACTGGTCAAAATTGACCAAAGAGGTTCGGCACAGATATTCTCTATTAACTGACAGCTTACATAGTGATGTTGCATTTTCTAGGGATGCCCTAATGTGCACGGATATGAACTGCAAGGATAAACATCATGCTGAAAAGCTCTGTGCCATGTATGATGATATTGTCAAATGTCTTTATGCTTCCAGTGAACCTTTTATTAATCACAAGAGTAAGGTCCCTAACGCACGGCCTGTCTGGAATGAGTTTGTGTCTGAGCAACATGCTGCTGCTAGAGAAGCCTTTAGAGTCTGGTCAGAGGCAGGCAGACCCAGACAGGGAGTGCTGCTTGATAACAAAAACCTCACAAATGCTAGATTTAAATATGCACTCGTTTCATTAAGAGAAATGAAAACACAATGAGAGTAGACTCGCTGGCCAGAAAGATGCAGAATAACAATCTTACTGACTTCTGGAAGGAGGTCAAGATCATAAATAATAACAGAACTCCCCTCCCTTCTGATATCAAAGGGGTTAGTTGTCCAGAGAAGATTGCTGATCTATGGCATGAGCACTACAGTAAACTATTTAATTGTGTTCAAAGTAACACAGTGAGAATTGATAATCAATATAAAGGTATCTCTGCAGACTTGATAGTTAGATCAGTAGATATTTATGATGCCATCCACATGCTAGACAACAACAAAGCTTGTGGTATGGATTCCATTTCTGCAGAGCATCTAAAAAATGCCAGTTATAGACTCAGTCCATTTCTAGCCATGTGTCTCACTGGAATTATGGTTCATGGTGTTCTACCGAACTCTATTATGTCAGTACTGTTAGTGCCTGTTGTTAAAGATAAGGCTGGTAAACTGAACAGCATAGACAACTGTAGCGCCTCTCTAGTTTGGTGGATTTGTAATGAGAGGTGGCTAACCTGAGTTCGTTAGTAATTGTTACTAACTTAAACCAATTTAACATATGAAAAAAACAATACAACCAACTGTTAAACAAAAACAGGAAAGATTTACTTCAGACAAAAAATCAGTTCTTCAGTTATTGGTTCAACATTTACATGACATCGTAATGCACATGGACACACAATACAAACTAGCCGGCAATGCTAACTACACGAATACCTTAATTCAGTACAGTTCTACGGTGCAGGCCTGAGTGTAGCTCGTGTGCGTTGTAGCCGTAAACAAAATGGCTGTTTCGCCAGGATGGCACAAAATAACAAGGAGCTGGTACCTCGGATCAGCAGTGCGGTAGCACACGCACTGCGGCAGAAGGGCGGCAGCAGGTGAAGGAGAGACCGACCAAATACTCTCGTGGATTTACGAGACGAACCAACTCAGGAAGAAGACTGAGGACGACGACAATCCCGACCTCCACCGGCTCCAACCTGGCACTCGCTGTCGCTAGTCTGGCGGCAAAGCCCGTGCTTAATCCAAAACCGCCAACAGCCAAACTCCTCTTTCTGGGTTATTGTTGTTGGTTGAGATATTCACCCAACAATATAAACATAACACCACTAATGATAATATAAAATCTTCACTCTTGGTATTTTACCGTACGCTACAATTTTCTTCTCCCTCCAACTCCTCCGCTCGCTCTGTCTTTTTCTACTCCAACCTCATCTACCCCAACTTCCCGTGTTACCCTGCCCTTTGACCTCAAACCGGATTGGCTTAACATCATAATCAAAATTAAAGCAACAACATAGATTCACAAAACATTCATCTTACTCTCTTCATATTTGTAACCGGTACATTTTAACATGCGTTTTTTAAACAACAGATATACATTTCCAAATGCTGTATTCAGTAAAACATGAACAATATGCATTTCTCATCAAATCAAAATCATACTCTCAAACCTTAAAGTCTATTTATTAAACTATGAACTTAAGTATTATGTATTCAAACTTTTATATTTATGTAATAGGATTGTTTCAACAGAAATGTTTACCACCCGGGCTACACAACTATCGACCCATTGCATTGGCCAGTATCTTGTCTAAAGTGTTTGAGAGAATTATTTGATTGAAATTGGAAATGTATATTCTGACTGCAGAAAATCAGTTTGGTTTTAAAAGAAAACATGGTACTGATCTCTGTATCTATGCTCTGAAGGAGATTGTCTCAGGTACACAAGTCTTAATTCATCTGTATTTTTATGCTTTATTGATGCTTACAAAGCTTTCGATCGAATTTGTCATGAAAAACTGTTTATGAAGCTAATAGCGAGAGGTTTCCCTAAACCTCTTGTGAGGATTTTGGTGTTCTGGTATGCAAATCAAACTTTTCATGTTAAATGGGACAATGTTGTATCAGCTGCTTTCCATGTTGGTAACGGAGTTCGACAAGGAGGAATTTGATTTCCCTTTTTGTTTAATATGGATATGGACGACTTATCAAGCCAGCTGAATAAGACAAATACAGGCTGTCTTGTTGGTGAATCTATTGTCAATCATCTGATGTACGCAGATTATCTGGTTCCACTCAGCCTGTTGCAACAGATGCTATGGGTGTGCTCTCAGTATGGCTTAGATCATGATATAAAATATAATGCAAAGAAAAGCCACATAATGATAGTCAGAAGTAATCAGGACAGGAAATTAACCTTCCCTACCTTTTATTTATCTGGCAGTCCCCTTGGTGTTTGTGAGGAAATAAAATATCTGCCATGTCATTTCTGATGATTGGACAGATGACAACGATATGTATCAACAGCGCTGTCAAATATATTCTCAGGCCAGTATGTTATTAAGGACGTTTTCTATGTGCTCAGATTCAGTTAAATGTTCCCTGTTTAGAACCTACATAACACCATTGTACACTGCTCATTTGTGGTCTATGTACAGGTAAAGGAGTATACAGATACTGAAAGTAGCCTACAATGATGCTTTTAGATTGCTACTTAATGTGCCAAGGTGGCATAGTGCTAGTCAGTTGTTTGTGTCTAAGCACGTACCAACCTGTAAGGCAATCCTGAGACAACTGATGTATGGTTTCAATGATGCTTTTAGATTGCTACTTAATGTGCCTAGGTGGCATAGTGCTGGTCAGTTGTTTCTGTCTAAGCACGTACCAACCTGTAAGGCACTCCTGAGACAACTGATGTATGGTTTCATGTGTCGACTGGACAAGTCTGAGAACTGAATAGTAGAGGCCCTGGTCAACCCTCTAAAGAGCTGCTATCGATTACTTGGAACTTAAGACTACATTGGCACAAAAGTCTTCATACTTTTTATGCACTGTATTATCTATGTTTTATGTTTTCGTTTTACTCTCTTTTTTATAGCTCTATGTCTGTTATTTTATGTGGAACTTGGCGTCTGAAATAAAGATTTATATATATATAAATACATATATATATATCAATGTTTCAGGATTTGTATAACTTTTTACCATTGCATACAAAATCGGAAATGCAATACTAAAAAGATCAGCTTTTGTTAAGAGATCCAAGATTACAAGATCCACAAGGCCTTGGCTAGAAACCAAGGAATGAGTGGGGGCTTGGTCAGCCCACACTCTCCTGAAATGTTGCGTGTGCGTCTTGCCAAGCCCGCGCGTGTGTAAGTTAAGGCTGAGTGTGTGAGGATGTGGAGCACGCGCGGGCAGGAGGAGGGGAGACATTCATTGGAAATTTGGCTAGAAATTAGCCAAGCAAGCATGTTTCAAATATTCACCAAAAATCGACCTTTGATCTTACAGTCAACTTTTTCACAGATTTGTGTTATAAACATTCTCAAGAGTCTTCATATGAACTTGTGATTGAATCAGAGTATCAGTTTTTGACTGGCTGATGTGTAAAGCATTATTTTAGCGTTAGCGATAAGTTCAATTTGCTTTATATCAATCATTTTTGGAGATATGAAGTTGCCTTTGCACACGGTAACATGTTGTAGTGTCTTCCATCGATATACCAAGTTTCGTGTTGATATCTCAAAGATTTGCTGAGACAGGACTTCACATCCTGTTTGGCGGCTTTTCTGATGAATTTGATTGGCTGTACCGGACAAACGGTTGTGAGGATCAAAATTCTTTTCGATAACTTTTGTGACGCTTGGTCTGAAGATCATCTCTGGTAACTTTGAAGAAGATATGACAAAAATTGTAGGAGGAGTAGGCTTTCAAAGGTTTTTGATAAAACCGGAAGTAGCGGAAAATCTATATAACCGGAAATTGACGCCATGGGGTGCGTTGAACTCGGCTTGAACCAGGGAATCCAATGGTACCTCATTTTTGAAAATGGGTCATACGGTTCAAAAGTTGCGTGTGTAAACACAAGTCCAACTTTGACCCATTGGTGGCGCTGGAGTGGTCTAATGGGAGACATGAAACTTGGTGTAGGTATAGAATCAACTGTCCTTAATGAGTGTGCCAAATTTCACAAAAAGTTGTCGAAGTGTTCTAGGGGCTGCCATTGACTTCCATGGAACAAGAATAATAATAATAATAAAACTAACAATAACAATAGGTTTCCTCCTGACGGAGGAATCCTAATAAAACTAACAATAACAATAGGTTTCCTCCTGACGGAGGAATCCTAATAAATATAACTGCAAGCAGTAATGGCGGATTCCTCCAAACATTGCGAACCATTGAAAAATGTATATTCTTGACAAATTGGAACTGTATAGAAAAATCTATGCTGCAGAATTACCAATGGGATACCAAATCTGAAATATAATACCATCAAGATCCACAAGGGCCTTTATTTCAACCCAAGGAGTGAAGGGAGGGGGCTTGGTTAGCCTATCCATTCCAGAAAGCCTTTGTGCTTTAGGGCGTGGAATGTAGCGCCACCTATGGGTAATGGTGGGACAGTTGTGGTGTGGTAATTACCCTTGGTCTATACTTTCAAAAAAGCTCGACCAGAGCATACCCCCCGCTCTCAGGGTACCGAGCTTCAGCTCAGTCATGATGCTGGGATGAATGTAGGCCTATATGTAGAGACCAGGGAGACAGACACACCGGCCAGCTGCCCTGATGGGTCCGTGGTAGATCATTAATGCGGGTTGTATCCTACAACGCTCGTGGCCTCCGAGTAGGACATACTGCTGCTGATAGATCAAGACGTTTGGTGGTGGACACATTGCTGGACGAGAGTGACATTGTCTGCCTTCAAGAAACCTGGATGGCCAAGCAAGATCTGGACAAATTGAACTCCCTACACAAGAACTTTCATGGTGCTGGAGAGTCCACTACCGATCTCAGCATGAGAATGGTTTGTGGGAGGATAGCTGGTGGTGTAGCTATACTGTGGAACATAAAATATGACCCAACGGTAAAGGTGGTGTGGCTTAACGTTGACTGGGCTATTGGGTTGGAGTTTAATCACAATGAAAATAAATTGACTATTGTAAATGTGTACACACCATATGAATCCTATGACCATGAGGATGAATTTCAGAACAGGTTAGCTTTTATTCAGTCCTTCATAGAGGACAATAGTTCATGTTGTGTCTATGTCATGGGTGATTTTAATGCTGACATGTCAGATAAGCGTTTATTCGCACAACATCTGCAGCAGTTCTGTAATGAAACTAAATTAATTATATCAAGCGTTATTGCCTGATACAAGTTTTACCTATATAAGTGAAACGTGGCACACAACTTCCTGGCTAGACCATATTGTAACCACAGCCGATGCTCATGACTCACTGGAAAGTATAGAGATGTGTTATGGGCTGGCCACCACTGATCACATACCAGTTGCTATGCTGCTAAATGTTGAGAGTGTACCCTTGTTGCTGGCCCCCCAAGAAAACTGGACTGGTCAAAATTGACCAAAGAGGTTATGCACAGATATTCTCTATTAACTGACAGCTTACATAGTGATGTTGCATTTTCTAGGGATGCCCTAATGTGCACGAATATGAACTGCAAGGATAAACATCATGCTGAAAAGCTCTGTGCCATGTATGATGATATTGTCAAATGTCTTTATGCTTCCAGTGAACCTTTTATTAATCACAAGAGTAAGGTCCCTAACGCACGGCCTGTCTGGAATGAGTTTGTGTCTGAGCAACATGCTGCTGCTAGAGAAGCCTTTAGAGTCTGGTCAGAGGCAGGCAGACCCAGACAGGGAGTGCTGCTTGATAACAAAAACCTCACAAATGCTAGATTTAAATATGCACTCGTTTCATTAAGAGAAATGAAAACACAATGAGAGCAGACTCGCTGGCCAGAAAGATGCAGAATAACAATCTTACTGACTTCTGGAAGGAGGTCAAGATCATAAATAATAACAGAACTCCCCTCCCTTCTGATATCAAAGGGGTTAGTTGTCCAGAGAAGATTGCTGATCTATGGCATGAGCACTACAGTAAACTATTTAATTGTGTTCAAAGTAACACAGTGAGAATTGATAATCAATATAAAGGTATCTCTGCAGACTTGATAGTTAGATCAGTAGATATTTATGATGCCATCCACATGCTAGACAACAACAAAGCTTGTGGTATGGATTCCATTTCTGCAGAGCATCTAAAAAATGCCAGTTATAGACTCAGTCCATTTCTAGCCATGTGTCTCACTGGAATTATGGTTCATGGTGTTCTACCGAACTCTATTATGTCAGTACTGTTAGTGCCTGTTGTTAAAGATAAGGCTGGTAAACTGAACAGCATAGACAACTGTAGCGCCTCTCTAGTTTGGTGGATTTGTAATGAGAGGTGGCTAACCTGAGTTCGTTAGTAATTGTTACTAACTTAAACCAATTTAACATATGAAAAAAACAATACAACCAACTGTTAAACAAAAACAGGAAAGATTTACTTCAGACAAAAAATCAGTTCTTCAGTTATTGGTTCAACATTTACATGACATCGTAATGCACATGGACACACAATACAAACTAGCCGGCAATGCTAACTACACGAATACCTTAATTCAGTACAGTTCTACGGTGCAGGCCTGAGTGTAGCTCGTGTGCGTTGTAGCCGTAAACAAAATGGCTGTTTCGCCAGGATGGCACAAAATAACAAGGAGCTGGTACCTCGGATCAGCAGTGCGGTAGCACACGCACTGCGGCAGAAGGGCGGCAGCAGGTGAAGGAGAGACCGACCAAATACTCTCGTGGATTTACGAGACGAACCAACTCAGGAAGAAGACTGAGGACGACGACAATCCCGACCTCCACCGGCTCCAACCTGGCACTCGCTGTCGCTAGTCTGGCGGCAAAGCCCGTGCTTTATCCAAAACCGCCAACAGCCAAACTCCTCTTTCTGGGTTATTGTTGTTGGTTGAGATATTCACCCAACAATATAAACATAACACCACTAATGATAATATAAAATCTTCACTCTTGGTATTTTACCGTACGCTACAATTTTCTTCTCCCTCCAACTCCTCCGCTCGCTCTGTCTTTTTCTACTCCAACCTCATCTACCCCAACTTCCCGTGTTACCCTGCCCTTTGACCTCAAACCGGATTGGCTTAACATCATAATCAAAATTAAAGCAACAACATAGATTCACAAAACATTCATCTTACTCTCTTCATATTTGTAACCGGTACATTTTAACATGCGTTTTTTAAACAACAGATATACATTTCCAAATGCTGTATTCAGTAAAACATGAACAATATGCATTTCTCATCAAATCAAAATCATACTCTCAAACCTTAAAGTCTATTTATTAAACTATGAACTTAAGTATTATGTATTCAAACTTTTATATTTATGTAATAGGATTGTTTCAACAGAAATGTTTACCACCCGGGCTACACAACTATCGACCCATTGCATTGGCCAGTATCTTGTCTAAAGTGTTTGAGAGAATTATTTGATTGAAATTGGAAATGTATATTCTGACTGCAGAAAATCAGTTTGGTTTTAAAAGAAAACATGGTACTGATCTCTGTATCTATGCTCTGAAGGAGATTGTCTCAGGTACACAAGTCTTAATTCATCTGTATTTTTATGCTTTATTGATGCTTACAAAGCTTTCGATCGAATTTGTCATGAAAAACTGTTTATGAAGCTAATAGCGAGAGGTTTCCCTAAACCTCTTGTGAGGATTTTGGTGTTCTGGTATGCCAATCAAACTTTTCATGTTAAATGGGACAATGTTGTATCAGCTGCTTTCCATGTTGGTAACGGAGTTCGACAAGGAGGAATTTGATTTCCCTTTTTGTTTAATATGGATATGGACGACTTATCAAGCCAGCTGAATAAGACAAATACAGGCTGTCTTGTTGGTGAATCTATTGTCAATCATCTGATGTACGCAGATTATCTGGTTCCACTCAGCCTGTTGCAACAGATGCTATGGGTGTGCTCTCAGTATGGCTTAGATCATGATATAAAATATAATGCAAAGAAAAGCCACATAATGATAGTCAGAAGTAATCAGGACAGGAAATTAACCTTCCCTACCTTTTATTTATCTGGCAGTCCCCTTGGTGTTTGTGAGGAAATAAAATATCTGCCATGTCATTTCTGATGATTGGACAGATGACAACGATATGTATCAACAGCGCTGTCAAATATATTCTCAGGCCAGTATGTTATTAAGGACGTTTTCTATGTGCTCAGATTCAGTTAAATGTTCCCTGTTTAGAACCTACATAACACCATTGTACACTGCTCATTTGTGGTCTATGTACAGGTAAAGGAGTATACAGATACTGAAAGTAGCCTACAATGATGCTTTTAGATTGCTACTTAATGTGCCAAGGTGGCATAGTGCTAGTCAGTTGTTTGTGTCTAAGCACGTACCAACCTGTAAGGCAATCCTGAGACAACTGATGTATGGTTTCAATGATGCTTTTAGATTGCTACTTAATGTGCCTAGGTGGCATAGTGCTGGTCAGTTGTTTCTGTCTAAGCACGTACCAACCTGTAAGGCACTCCTGAGACAACTGATGTATGGTTTCATGTGTCGACTGGACAAGTCTGAGAACTGAATAGTAGAGGCCCTGGTCAACCCTCTAAAGAGCTGCTATCGATTACTTGGAACTTAAGACTACATTGGCACAAAAGTCTTCATACTTTTTATGCACTGTATTATCTATGTTTTATGTTTTCGTTTTACTCTCTTTTTTATAGCTCTATGTCTGTTATTTTATGTGGAACTTGGCGTCTGAAATAAAGATTTATATATATATAAATACATATATATATATATCAATGTTTCAGGATTTGTATAACTTTTTACCATTGCATACAAAATCGGAAATGCAATACTAAAAAGATCAGCTTTTGTTAAGAGATCCAAGATTACAAGATCCACAAGGCCTTGGCTAGAAACCAAGGAATGAGTGGGGGCTTGGTCAGCCCACACTCTCCTGAAATGTTGCGTGTGCGTCTTGCCAAGCCCGCGCGTGTGTAAGTTAAGGCTGAGTGTGTGAGGATGTGGAGCACGCGCGGGCAGGAGGAGGGGAGACATTCATTGGAAATTTGGCTAGAAATTAGCCAAGCAAGCATGTTTCAAATATTCACCAAAAATCGACCTTTGATCTTACAGTCAACTTTTTCACAGATTTGTGTTATAAACATTCTCAAGAGTCTTCATATGAACTTGTGATTGAATCAGAGTATCAGTTTTTGACTGGCTGATGTGTAAAGCATTATTTTAGCGTTAGCGATAAGTTCAATTTGCTTTATATCAATCATTTTTGGAGATATGAAGTTGCCTTTGCACACGGTAACATGTTGTAGTGTCTTCCATCGATATACCAAGTTTCGTGTTGATATCTCAAATATTTGCTGAGACATGACTTCACATCCTGTTTGGCGGCTTTTCTGATGAATTTGATTGGCTGTACCGGACAAACGGTTGCGAGGATCAAAATTATTTTCGATAACTTTTGTGAGGCTTGGTCTGAAGATCATCTCTGGTAACTTTGAAGAAGATATGACAAAAATTGTAGGAGGAGTAGGCTTTCAAAGGTTTTTGATAAAACCGGAAATAGCGGAAAATCTACATAACCGGAAATTGACGCCATGGGGTGCGTTGAACTCGGCTTGATCCAGGGAATCCAATGGTACCTCATTTTCGAAAATGGGTCATACGGTTAAAAAGTTGCGTGTGTAAACACAAGTCCAACTTTGACCCGTTGGTGGCGCTGGAGTGGTCTAATGGGAGACATGAAACTTGGTGTAGGTATAGAATCAACTGTCCTTAATGAGTGTGCCAAATTTCACAAAAAGTTGTCGAAGGGTTCTAGGGGCTGCCATTGACTTCCATGGAACAAGAATAATAATAATAATAAAACTAACAATATAAATACTGCAAGCAGTAATGGCGGATTCCTCCAAACATTGCGAACCATTGAAAAATGTATATTCTTGACAAATTGGAACTGTATAGAAAAATCTATGCTGCAGAATTACCAATGGGATACCAAATCTGAAATATAATACCACAAAGATCCACAAGGGCCTATATTTTAACCCAAGGAGTGAAGGGAGGGGGCTTGGTTAGCCTATCCATTCCAGAAAGCCTTTGTGCTTTAGGGCGTGGAATGTAGCGCCACCTATGGGTAATGGTGGGACAGTTGTGGTGTGGCAATTACCCTTGGTCTATACTTTCAAAAAAGCTCGACCAGAGCATACCCCCCGTTCTCAGGGTACCGAGCTTCAGCTCAGTCATGATGCTGGGATGAATGTAGGCCTATATGTAGAGACCGGGGAGACAGACACACCGGCCAGCTGCCCTGATGGGTCCGTGGTAGATCATTAATGCGGGTTGTATCCTACAACGCTCGTGGCCTCCGAGTAGGACATACTGCTGCTGATAGATCAAGACGTTTGGTGGTGGACACATTATTGGACGAGAGTGACATTGTCTGCCTTCAAGAAACCTGGATGGCCAAGCAAGATCTGGACAAATTGAACTCCCTACACAAGAACTTTCATGGTGCTGGAGAGTCCACTACCGATCTCAGCATGAGAATGGTTTGTGGGAGGATAGCTGGTGGTGTAGCTATACTGTGGAACATAAAATATGACCCAACGGTAAAGGTGGTGTGGCTTAACGTTGACTGGGCTATTGGGTTGGAGTTTAATCACAATGAAAATAAATGTACTATTGTAAATGTGTACACATCATATGAATCCTATGACCATGAGGATGAATTTCAGAACAGGTTAGCTTTTATTCAGTCCTTCATAGAGGACAATAGTTCATGTTGTGTCTATGTCATGGGTGATTTTAATGCTGACATGTCAGATAAGCGTTTTTTTTCGCACAACATCTGCAGCAGTTCTGTAATGAAACTAAATTAATGATATCAAGCGTTATTGCCTGATACAAGTTTTACCTATATAAGTGAAACGTGGCACACAACTTCCTGGCTAGACCATATTGTAACCACAGCCGATGCTCATGACTCACTGGAAAGTATAGAGATGTGTTATGGGCTGGCCACCACTGATCACGTACCAGTTGCTATGCTGCTAAATGTTGAGAGTGTACCCTTGTTGCTGGCCCCCCAAGAAAACTGGACTGGTCAAAATTGACCAAAGAGGTTATGCACAGATATTCTCTATTAACTGACAGCTTACATAGTGATGTTGCATTTTCTAGGGATGCCCTAATGTGCACGGATATGAACTGCAAGGATAAACATCATGCTGAAAAGCTCTGTGCCATGTATGATGATATTGTCAAATGTCTTTATGCTTCCAGTGAACCTTTTATTAATCACAAGAGTAAGGTCCCTAACGCACGGCCTGTCTGGAATGAGTTTGTGTCTGAGCAACATGCTGCTGCTAGAGAAGCCTTTAGAGTCTGGTCAGAGGCAGGCAGACCCAGACAGGGAGTGCTGCTTGATAACAAAAACCTCACAAATGCTAGATTTAAATATGCACTCATTTCATTAAGAGAAATGAAAACACAATGAGAGCAGACTCGCTGGCCAGAAAGATGCAGAATAACAATCTTACTGACTTCTGGAAGGAGGTCAAGATCATAAATAATAATAGAACTCCCCTCCCTTCTGATATCAAAGGGGTTAGTTGTCCAGAGAAGATTGCTGATCTATGGCATGAGCACTACAGTAAACTATTTAATTGTGTTCAAAGTAACACAGTGAGAATTGATAATGAATATAAAGGTATCTCTGCAGACTTGATAGTTAGATCAGTAGATATTTATGATGCCATCCACATGCTAGACAACAACAAAGCTTGTGGTATGGATTGCATTTCTGCAGAGCATCTAAAAAATGCCAGTTATAGACTCAGTCCATTTCTAGCCATGTGTCTCACTGGAATTATGGTTCATGGTGTTCTACCGAACTCTATTATGTCAGTACTGTTAGTGCCTGTTGTTAAAGATAAGGCTGGTAAACTGAACAGCATAGACAACTATCGACCCATTGCATTGGCCAGTATCTTGTCTAAAGTGTTTGAGAGAATTATTTGATTGAAATTGGAAATGTATATTCTGACGGCAGAAAATCAGTTTGGTTTTTAAAGAAAACATGGTACTGATCTCTGTATCTATGCTCTGAAGGAGATTGTCTCAGGTACACAAGTCTTAATTTATCTGTATTTTTATGCTTTATTGATGCTTACAAAGCTTTCGATCGAATTTGTCATGAAAAACTGTTTATGAAGCTAATAGCGAGAGGTGTCTCTAAACCTCTTGTGAGGATTTTGGTGTTCTGGTATGCCAATCAAACTTTTCATGTTAAATGGGACAATGTTGTATCAGCTCCTTTCCATGTTGGTAACGGAATTCGACAAGGAGGAATTTGATTTCCCTTTTTGTTTAATATGGATATGGACGACTTATCAAGCCAGCTGAATAAGACAAATACAGGCTGTCTTGTTGGTGAATCTATTTTCAATCATCTGATGTACGCAGATGATCTGGTTCCACTCAGCCTGTTGCAACAGATGCTATGGGTGTGCTCTCAGTATGGCTTAGATCATGATATAAAATATAATGCAAAGAAAAGCCACATAATGATAGTCAGAAGTAATCAGGACAGGAAATTAACCTTCCCTACCTTTTATTTATCTGGCAGTCCCCTTGGTGTTTGTGAGGAAATAAAATATCTGCCATGTCATTTCTGATGATTGGACAGATGACAACGATATGTATCAACAGCGCTGTAAAATATATTCTCAGGCCAGTATGTTATTAAGGACGTTTTCTATGTGCTCAGATTCAGTTTAATGTTCCCTGTTTAGAACCTACATAACACCATTGTACACTGCTCATTTGTGGTCTATGTACAGGTAAAGGAGTATACAGATACTGAAAGTAGCCTACAATGGTGCTTTTAGATTGCTACTTAATGTGCCAAGGTGGCATAGTGCTAGTCAGTTGTTTGTGTCTAAGCACGTACCAACCTGTAAGGCAATCCTGAGACAACTGATGTATGGTTTCAATGATGCTTTTAGATTGCTACTTAATGTGCCTAGGTGGCATAGTGCTGGTCAGTTGTTTCTGTCTAAGCACGTACCAACCTGTAAGGCACTCCTGAGACAACTGATGTATGGTTTCATGTGTCGACTGGACAAGTCTGAGAACTGAATAGTAGAGGCTCTGGTCAACCCTCTAAAGAGCTGCTATCGATTACTTGGAACTTAAGACTACATTGGCACAAAAGTCCTAATACTTTTTATGCACTGTATTATCTATGTTTTATGTTTTCGTTTTACTCTCTTTTTTATAGCTCTATGTCTGTTATTTTATGTGGAACTTGGCGTCTGAAATAAAGATTTATATATATATAAATACATATATATATATATCAATGTTTCAGGATTTGTATAACTTTTTACCATTGCATACAAAATCGGAAATGCAATACTAAAAAGATCAGCTTTTGTTAAGAGATCCAAGATTACAAGATCCACAAGGCCTTTGCTAGAAACCAAGGAATGAGTGGGGGCTTGGTCAGCCCACACTCTCCTGAAATGTTGCGTGTGCGTCTTGCCAAGCCCGCGCGTGTGTAAGTTAAGGTTGAGTGTGTGAGGATGTGGAGCACGCGCGGGCAGGAGGAGGGGAGACATTCATTGGAAATTTGGCTAGAAATTAGCCAAGCAAGCATGTTTCAAATATTCACCAAAAATCGACCTTTGATCTTACAGTCAACTTTTTCACAGATTTGTGTTATAAACATTCTCAAGAGTCTTCATATGAACTTGTGATTGAATCAGAGTATCAGTTTTTGACTGGCTGATGTGTAAAGCATTATTTTAGCGTTAGCGATAAGTTCAATTTGCTTTATATCAATCATTTTTGGAGATATGAAGTTGCCTTTGCACACGGTAACATGTTGTACTGTCTTCCATCGATATACCAAGTTTCGTGTTGATATCTCAAAGATTTGCTGAGACATGACTTCACATCCTGTTTGGCGGCTTTTCTGATGAATTTGATTGGCTGTACCGGACAAACGGTTGCGAGGATCAAAATTATTTTCGATAACTTTTGTGAGGCTTGGTCTGAAGATCATCTCTGGTAACTTTGAAGAAGATATGACAAAAATTGTAGGAGGAGTAGGCTTTCAAAGGTTTTTGATAAAACCGGAAATAGCGGAAAATCTACATAACCGGAAATTGACGCCATGGGGTGCGTTGAACTCGGCTTGATCCAGGGAATCCAATGGTACCTCATTTTCGAAAATGGGTCATACGGTTCAAAAGTTGCGTGTGTAAACACAAGTCCAACTTTGACCCGTTGGTGGCGCTGGAGTGGTCTAATGGGAGACATGAAACTTGGTGTAGGTATAGAATCAACTGTCCTTAATGAGTGTGCCAAATTTCACAAAAAGTTGTCGAAGGGTTCTAGGGGCTGCCATTGACTTCCATGGAACAAGAATAATAATAATAATAATAATAAAACTAACAATAACAATAGGTTTCCTCCTGACGGAGGAATCCTAATAAGAAAAGGTAGAATCACTTATGTGGCTTCGCCGCTTCGCGGCTTGGCCACCAAATATAGCTGCAAGCAGCGATGTGGTGGCCAAGCAGTCAAATGACCCATAAAACACTTTAGAAATCCTCAGAACAGGGTTCCGAGTGCATGCAGCAAGTTTGGTGTGAATCCATCAAAGATTGGCTGAGATACGACCCAACTTCCTGTTTGATGGCTTAATTGCACATTTTGATTGCCTGTACCGGGTAAACGGTTGTGAAAATCAAACAATCATGTGATGGCCTTTGTGAGGCTTGGTCTGAAGATAATCTCTGCGAAATTTGGTGAAGATTGGACAACATGTGTAGGAGGAGTAGAGAAAAAACATTTTTCAATGAATTCAAAATGGCGGCCGCATCAATTCGGCTATTATCACAAATGATGATGGGTCACAACACGGGACGTCCCAAGATATCATGAAACAAAGGAATCACTTAATAAAGGCAAACAAATCAACAGTTATTAGCCAAAACACATTTTTGCTTCCTGCGGCCACGCCCAGTAATGACATGACACCAAATTCATTGGACAGCCTCAGAAGAGGGTTCCGAGTCATCACACCAGGTTTGGGGTTGATTTCTTAAAGATTAGCTGAGATATGATCCAACTTCCTGTTTGGTTGCTTTGTTGCCAATTTTGATTGGCTGTACCGGACAAACGGTTTTGAAAATCAAATATCCTTTGATAACTTCTGTGAGGGTTGGTCGGATGATGATGTGTGCCAATTCTGGGGAAGATTTGACAAAAATTGAGGGAGGAGAAGCAAAAAAACGTTTTTTCACAAAATTCAAAATGGCAGAAAATCTATATAACCGGAAATTGACGCCATGGTGTGTGTTGAACTCGTCTCGATCCAGGGAATCCAACGGTACCTCATTTTTGAAAATCGGTCATACGGTTCAAAAGTTACGTGTGTAAACACAAGTCCAACTTTGACCAGTTGGTGGCGCTAGAGTGCTCCAATGGGAGACATGAAACTTGGTGAATATAAAGAGGGGGCTGTGCTTAATGAGTGTGCCAAATTTCACAACTTTTTACAATACGGTTCTAGGGGCTGCCATAGACTCCAATGACAGAAGAAGTGTAATAATAATAAATATAACTGCAAGCAGTAATGGCGGATTCCTCCAAACATTGCGAACCATTGAAAAATGTATATTCTTGACAAATTGGAACTGTATAGAAAAATCTATGCTGCAGAATTACCAATGGGATACCAAATCTGAAATATAATACCATCAAGATCCACAAGGGCCTTTATTTCAACCCAAGGAGTGAAGGGAGGGGGCTTGGTTATTCTATCCATTCCAGAAAGCCTTTGTGCTTTAGGGCGTGGAATGTAGCGCCACCTATGGGTAATGGTGGGACAGTTGTGGTGTGGTAATTACCCTTGGTCTATACTTTCAAAAAAGCTCGACCAGAGCATACCCCCCGCTCTCAGGGTACCGAGCTTCAGCTCAGTCATGATGCTGGGATGAATGTAGGCCTATATGTAGAGACCAGGGAGACGAACACACTGGCCAGCTGCCCTGATGGGTCCGTGGTAGATCATTAATGCGGGTTGTATCCTACAATGCTCCTGGCCTCCGAGTAGGACATACTGCTGCTGATAGATCAAGACGTTTGGTGGTGGACACATTGCTGGACGAGAGTGACATTGTCTGCCTTCAAGAAACCTGGATGGCCAAGCAAGATCTGGACAAATTAAACTCCCTACACAAGATGTTTCATGGTGCTGGAGAGTCCACTACCGATCTCAGCATGAGAATGGTTTGTGGGAGGATAGCTGGTGGTGTAGCTATAATGTGGAACATAAAATATGACCCAACGGTAAAGGTGGTGTGGCTTAACGTTGACTGGGCTATTGGGTTGGAGTTTAATCACAAT
Organism: Hypomesus transpacificus; assembly: GCF_021917145.1. Taxonomy (NCBI): domain Eukaryota; kingdom Metazoa; phylum Chordata; class Actinopteri; order Osmeriformes; family Osmeridae; genus Hypomesus; species Hypomesus transpacificus. The sequence continues at coordinate 217,715 of NW_025813751.1, read as the reverse complement.
GAAAATAAATTTACTATTGTAAATGTGTACACACCATATGAATCCTATGACCATGAGGATGAATTTCAGAACAGGTTAGCTTTTATTCAGTCCTTCATAGAGGACAATAGTTCATGTTGTGTCTATGTCATGGGTGATTTTAATGCTGACATGTCAGATAAGCGTTTATTCGCACAACATCTGCAGCAGTTCTGTAATGAAACTAAATTAATGATATCAAGCGTTATTGCCTGATACAAGTTTTACCTATATAAGTGAAACGTGGCACACAACTTCCTGGCTAGACCATATTGTAACCACAGCCGATGCTCATGACTCACTGGAAAGTATAGAGATGTGTTATGGGCTGGCCACCACTGATCACATACCAGTTGCTATGCTGCTAAATGTTGAGTGTACCCTTGTTGCTGGCCCCCCAAGAAAACTGGACTGGTCAAAATTGACCAAAGAGGTTATGCACAGATATTCTCTATTAACTGACAGCTTACATAGTGATGTTGCATTTTCTAGGGATGCCCTAATGTGCACGGATATGAACTGCAAGGATTACATCATGCTGAAAAGCTCTGTGCCATGTATGATGATATTGTCAAATGTCTTTATGCTTCCAGTGAACCTTTTATTAATCACAAGAGTAAACGCACGGCCTGTCTGGAATGAGTTTGTGTCTGAGCAACATGCTGCTGCTAGAGAAGCCTTTAGAGTCTGGTCAGAGGCAGGCAGACCCAGACAGGGAGTGCTGCTTGATAACAAAAACCTCACAAATGCTAGATTTAAATATGCACTCGTTTCATTAAGAAAAATGAAAACACAATGAGAGCAGACTCGCTGGCCAGAAAGATGCAGAATAACAATCTTACTGACTTCTGGAAGGAGGTCAAGATCATAAATAATAACAGAACTCCCCTCCCTTCTGATATCAAAGGGGTTAGTTGTCCAGAGAAGATTGCTGATCTATGGAATGAGCACTACAGTAAACTATTTAATTGTGTTAAAAGTAACACAGTGAGAATTGATAATGAATATAAAGGTATCTCTGCAGACTTGATAGTTAGATCAGTAGATATTTATGATGCCATCCACATGCTAGACAACAACAAAGCTTGTGGTATGGATTGCATTTCTGCAGAGCATCTAAAAAATGCCAGTTATAGACTCAGTCCATTTCTAGCCATGTGTCTCACTGGAATTATGGTTCATGGTGTTCTACCGAACTCTATTATGTCAGTACTGTTAGTGCCTGTTGTTAAAGATAAGGCTGGTAAACTGAACAGCATAGACAACTATCGACCCCTTGCATTGGCCAGTATCTTGTCTAAAGTGTTTGAGAGAATTATTTGATTGAAATTGGAAATGTATATTCTGACTGCAGAAAATCAGTTTGGTTTTAAAAGAAAACATGGTACTGATCTCTGTATCTATGCTCTGAAGGAGATTGTCTCAGGTACACAAGTCTTAATGCATCTGTTTTTTTATGCTTTATTGATGCTTACAAAGCTTTCGATCGAATTTGTCATGAAAAACTGTTTATGAAGCTAATAGCGAGAGGTGTCCCTAAACCTCTCGTGAGGATTTTGGTGTTCTGGTATGCCAATCAAACTTTTCATGTTAAATGGGACAATGTTGTATCAGCTCCTTTCCATGTTGGTAACGGAGTTCGACAAGGAGGAATTTGATTTCCCTTTTTGTTTAATATGGATATGGACGACTTATCAAGCCAGCTGAATAAGACAAATACAGGCTGTCTTGTTGGTGAATCTATTGTCAATCATCTGATGTACGCAGATGATCTGGTTCCACTCAGCCTGTTGCAACAGATGCTATGGGTGTGCTCTCAGTATGGCTTAGATCATGATATAAAATATAATGCAAAGAAAAGCCACATAATGATAGTCAGAAGTAATCAGGACAGGAAATTAACCTTCCATACCTTTTATTTATCTGGCAGTTCCCTTGGTGTTTGTGAGGAAATAAAATATCTGGGCCATGTCATTTCTGATGATTGGACAGATGACAACGATATGTATCAACGGCGCTGTAAAATATATTCTCAGGCCAGTATGTTATTAAGGACGTTTTCTATGTGCTCAGATTCAGTTAAATGTTCCCTGTTTAGAACCTACATAACACCATTGTACACTGCTCATTTGTGGTCTATGTACAGGAAAAGGAGTATACAGATACTGAAAGTAGCCTACAATGATGCTTTTAGATTGCTACTTAATGTGCCAAGGTGGCATAGTGCTAGTCAGTTGTTTGTGTCTAAGCACGTACCAACCTGTAAGGCAATCCTGAGACAACTGATGTATGGTTTCAATGATGCTTTTAGATTGCTACTTAATGTGCCTAGGTGGCATAGTGCTGGTCAGTTGTTTCTGTCTAAGCACGTACCAACCTGTAAGGCACTCCTGACACAACTGATGTATGGTTTCATGTGTCGACTGGACAAGTCTGAGAACTGAATAGTAGAGGCTCTGGTCAACCCTCTAAAGAGCTGCTATCGATTACTTGGAACTTAAGACTACATTGGCACAAAAGTCTTCATACTTTTTATGCACTGTATTATCTATGTTTTATGTTTTCGTTTTACTCTCTTTTTTATAGCTCTGTCTGTTATTTTATGTGGAACTTGGCGTCTGAAATAAAGATTTATATATATATAAATACATATATATATATATCAATGTTTCAGGATTTGTATAACTTTTTACCATTGCATACAAAATCGGAAATGCAATACTAAAAAGATCAGCTTTTGTTAAGAGATCCAAGATTACAAGATCCACAAGGCCTTTGCTAGAAACCAAGGAATGAGTGGGGGCTTGGTCAGCCCACACTCTCCTGAAATGTTGCGTGTGCGTCTTGCCAAGCCCGCGCGTGTGTAAGTTAAGGCTGAGTGTGTGAGGATGTGGAGCACGCGCGGGCAGGAGGAGGGGAGACATTCATTGGAAATTTGGCTAGAAATTAGCCAAGCAAGCATGTTTCAAATATTCACCAAAAATCGACATTTGATCTTACAGTCAACTTTTTCACAGATTTGTGTTATAAACATTCTCAAGAGTCTTCATATGAACTTGTGATTGAATCAGAGTATCAGTTTTTGACTGGCTGATGTGTAAAGCATTATTTTAGCGTTAGCGATAAGTTCAATTTGCTTTATATCAATCATTTTTGGAGATATGAAGTTGCCTTTGCACACGGTAACATGTTGTAGTGTCTTCCATCAATATACCAAGTTTCGTGTTGATATCTCAAAGATTTGCTGAGACATGACTTCACATCCTGTTTGGCGGCTTTTCTGATTAATTTGATTGGCTGTAACGGACAAACGGTTGTGAGGATCAAAATTCTTTTCGATAACTTTTGTGAGGCTTGATCTGAAGATCATCTCTGGTAACTTTGAAAAAGATATGACAAAGATTGTAGGAGGAGTAGGCTTTCAAAGGTTTTTGATAAAACCGGAAATAGCGGAAAATCTATATAACCGGAAATTGACGCCATGGTGTGCATGAACTCGGCTTGATCCAGGGAATCCAAAGGTACCTCAGTTTTGAAAATCGGTCATACGGTTCAAAAGTTGCGTGTGTAAACACAAGTCCAACTTTGACCCGTTGGTGGCGCTGGAGTGGTCTAATGGGAGACATGAAACTTGGTGTAGGTATAGAATCAACTGTCCTTAATGAGTGTGCCAAATTTCACAAAAAGTTGTCGAAGGGTTCTAGGGGCTGCCATTGACTTCCATGGAACAAGAATAATAATAAATATAACTGCAAGCAGTAATGGCGGATTCCTCCAAACATTGCGAACCATTGAAAAATGTATATTCTTGACAAATTGGAACTGTATAGAAAAATCTATGCTGCAGAATTACCAATGGGATACCAAATCTGAAATATAATACCATCAAGATCCACAAGGGCCTTTATTTCAACCCAAGGAGTGAAGGGAGGGGGCTTGGTTAGCCTATCCATTCCAGAAAGCCTTTGTGCTCTAGGGCGTGGAATGTAGCGCCACCTATGGGTAATGGTGGGACAGTTGTGGTGTGGTAATTACCCTTCAGTCATGATGCTGGGATGAATGTTGGCCTATATGTAGAGACCAGGGAGACAGACACACCGGCCAGCTGCCCTGATGGGTCCGTGGTAGATCATTAATGCGGGTTGTATCCTACAACGCTTGTGGCCTCCGAGTAGGACATACTGCTGCTGATAGATCAAGACGTTTGGTGGTGGACACATTGCTGGACGAGAGTGACATTGTCTGCCTTCAAGAAACCTGGATGGCCAAGCAAGATCTGGACAAATTGAACTCCCTACACAAGAACTTTCATGGTGCTGGAGAGTCCACTACCGATCTCAGCATGAGAATGGTTTGTGGGAGGATAGCTGGTGGTGTAGCTATACTGTGGAACATAAAATATGACCCAACGGTAAAGGTGGTGTGGCTTAACGTTGACTGGGCTATTGGGTTGGAGTTTAATCACAATGAAAATAAATGTACTATTGTAAATGTGTACACACCATATGAATCCTATGACCATGAGGATGAATTTCAAAACAAGTTAGCTTTTATTCAGTCCTTCAAAGAGGACAATAGTTCATGTTGTGTCTATGTCATGGGTGATTTTAATGCTGACATGTCAGATAAGTGTTTATTCGCACAACATCTGCAGCAGTTCTGTAATGAAACTAAATTAATTATATCAAGCGTTATTGCCTGATACAAGTTTTACCTATATAAGTGAAACGTGGCACACAACCTCCTGGCTAGACCATATTGTAACCACAGCCGATGCTCATGACTCACTGGAAAGTATAGAGATGTGTTATGGGCTGGCCACCACTGATCACATACCAGTTGCTATGCTGCTAAATGTTGAGAGTGTACCCTTGTTGCTGGCCCCCCAAGAAAACTGGACTGGTCAAAATTGACCAAAGAGGTTATGCACAGATATTCTCTATTAACTGACAGCTTACATAGTGATGTTGCATTTTCTAGGGATGCCCTAATGTGCACGGATATGAACTGCAAGGATAAACATCATGCTGAAAAGCTCTGTGCCATGTATGATGATATTGTCAAATGTCTTTATGCTTTCAGTGAAGGTTTTATTAATCACAAGAGTAAGGTCCCTAACGCACGGCCTGTCTGGAATGAGTTTGTGTCTGAGCAACATGCTGCTGCTAGAGAAGCCTTTAGAGTCTGGTCAGAGGCAGGCAGACCCAGACAGAGAGTGCTGCTTGATAACAAAAACCTCACAAATGCTAGATTTAAATATGCACTCGTTTCATTAAGAGAAATGAAAACACAATGAGAGCAGACTCGCTGGCCAGAAAGATGCAGAATAACAATCTTACTGACTTCTGGAAGGAGGTCAAGATCATAAATAATAACAGAACTCCCCTCCCTTCTGATATCAAAGGGGTTAGTTGTCCAGAGAAGATTGCTGATCTATGGCATGAGCACTACAGTAAACTATTTAATTGTGTTCAAAGTAACACAGTGAGAATTGATAATCAATATAAAGGTATCTCTGCAGACTTGATAGTTAGATCAGTAGATATTTATGATGCCATCCACATGCTAGACAACAACAAAGCTTGTGGTATGGATTCCATTTCTGCAGAGCATCTAAAAAATGCCAGTTATAGACTCAGTCCATTTCTAGCCATGTGTCTCACTGGAATTATGGTTCATGGTGTTCTACCGAACTCTATTATGTCAGTACTGTTAGTGCCTGTTGTTAAAGATAAGGCTGGTAAACTGAACAGCATAGACAACTATCGACCCATGGCATTGGCCAGTATCTTGTCTAAAGTGTTTGAGAGAATTATTTGATTGAAATTGGAAATGTATATTCTGACTGCAGAAAATCAGTTTGGTTTTAAAAGAAAACATGGTACTGATCTCTGTATCTATGCTCTGAAGGAGATTGTCTCAGGTACACAAGTCTTAATTCATCTGTATTTTTATGCTTTATTGATGCTTACAAAGCTTTCGATCGAATTTGTCATGAAAAACTGTTTATGAAGCTAATAGCGAGAGGTGTCCCTAAACCTCTTGTGAGGATTTTGGTGTTCTGGTATGCCAATCAAACTTTTCATGTTAAATGGGACAATGTCGTATCAGCTGCTTTCCATGTTGGTAACGGATTTCGACAAGGAGGAATTTGATTTCCCTTTTTGTTTAATATGGATATGGACGACTTATCAAGCCAGCTGAATAAGACAAATACAGGCTGTCTTGTTGGTGAATCTATTGTCAATCATCTGATGTACGCAGATTATCTGGTTCCACTCAGCCTGTTGCAACAGATGCTATGGGTGTGCTCTCAGTATGGCTTAGATCATGATATAAAATATAATGCAAAGAAAAGCCACATAATGATAGTCAGAAGTAATCAGGACAGGAAATTAACCTTCCCTACCTTTTATTTATCTGGCAGTCCCCTTGGTGTTTGTGAGGAAATAAAATATCTGCCATGTCATTTCTGATGATTGGACAGATGACAACGATATGTATCAACAGCGCTGTCAAATATATTCTCAGGCCAGTATGTTATTAAGGACGTTTTCTATGTGCTCAGATTCAGTTAAATGTTCCCTGTTTAGAACCTACATAACACCATTGTACACTGCTCATTTGTGGTCTATGTACAGGTAAAGGAGTATACAGATACTGAAAGTAGCCTACAATGATGCTTTTAGATTGCTACTTAATGTGCCAAGGTGGCATAGTGCTAGTCAGTTGTTTGTGTCTAAGCACGTACCAACCTGTAAGGCAATCCTGAGACAACTGATGTATGGTTTCAATGATGCTTTTAGATTGCTACTTAATGTGCCTAGGTGGCATAGTGCTGGTCAGTTGTTTCTGTCTAAGCACGTACCAACCTGTAAGGCACTCCTGAGACAACTGATGTATGGTTTCATGTGTCGACTGGACAAGTCTGAGAACTGAATAGTAGAGGCCCTGGTCAACCCTCTAAAGAGCTGCTATCGATTACTTGGAACTTAAGACTACATTGGCACAAAAGTCTTCATACTTTTTATGCACTGTATTATCTATGTTTTATGTTTTCGTTTTACTCTCTTTTTTATAGCTCTATGTCTGTTATTTTATGTGGAACTTGGCGTCTGAAATAAAGATTTATATATATATAAATACATATATATATATCAATGTTTCAGGATTTGTATAACTTTTTACCATTGCATACAAAATCGGAAATGCAATACTAAAAAGATCAGCTTTTGTTAAGAGATCCAAGATTACAAGATCCACAAGGCCTTGGCTAGAAACCAAGGAATGAGTGGGGGCTTGGTCAGCCCACACTCTCCTGAAATGTTGCGTGTGCGTCTTGCCAAGCCCGCGCGTGTGTAAGTTAAGGCTGAGTGTGTGAGGATGTGGAGCACGCGCGGGCAGGAGGAGGGGAGACATTCATTGGAAATTTGGCTAGAATTTAGCCAAGCAAGCATGTTTCAAATATTCACCAAAAATCGACCTTTGATCTTACAGTCAACTTTTTCACAGATTTGTGTTATAAACATTCTCAAGAGTCTTCATATGAACTTGTGATTGAATCAGAGTATCAGTTTTTGACTGGCTGATGTGTAAAGCATTATTTTAGCGTTAGCGATAAGTTCAATTTGCTTTATATCAATCATTTTTGGAGATATGAAGTTGCCTTTGCACACGGTAACATGTTGTAGTGTCTTCCATCGATATACCAAGTTTCGTGTTGATATCTCAAAGATTTGCTGAGACATGACTTCACATCCTGTTTGGCGGCTTTTCTGATGAATTTGATTGGCTGTACCGGACAAACGGTTGTGAGGATCAAAATTCTTTTCGATAACTTTTGTGACGCTTGGTCTGAAGATCATCTCTGGTAACTTTGAAGAAGATATGACAAAAATTGTAGGAGGAGTAGGCTTTCAAAGGTTTTTGATAAAACCGGAAGTAGCGGAAAATCTATATAACCGGAAATTGACGCCATGGGGTGCGTTGAACTCGGCTTGAACCAGGGAATCCAATGGTACCTCATTTTTGAAAATGGGTCATACGGTTCAAAAGTTGCGTGTGTAAACACAAGTCCAACTTTGACCCGTTGGTGGCGCTGGAGTGGTCTAATGGGAGACATGAAACTTGGTGTAGGTATAGAATCAACTGTCCTTAATGAGTGTGCCAAATTTCACAAAAAGTTGTCGAAGGGTTCTAGGGGCTGCCATTGACTTCCATGGAACAAGAATAATAATAAATATAACTGCAAGCAGTAATGGCGGATTCCTCCAAACATTTCGAACCATTGAAAAATGTAACAGTGATGTTAAGAATCCTCATTCAACCATTCACATTCATTTTTCTAACCTCGAAAGTGGACCCTTGGTCATCTGAACGAGCCCAGTTCTTCTTGGCCGCTGTAGAACGTTTGCTGGAACGTGGCATCTAAAAAATACAGAAAAAATCACAACTATAAAAAGCCACATACCACACTACTGAACAACTATTTCATAATCTTAAATAATTGTAACTTCATGCTCAACAGTTCTAGTATACAGACCTTTAAGAACATGATAAGATGGTTTGAATTCTCAAGACACCAACCTCTTTTTACTTTACACATCCAATATTTCCCTGTATTCTATTTCAACTGTGTACATTCGAATGTAAGTCTGTAGATATTAAGAAGCAGATAGATTGAAGACTATAAAAACAAATTTGTGTATATATAGATAAAATGTTACATTAGTACGAGCCCTTGACCTTTTAATAGCATTAAGGGGTATGTGTCTACATATTTGTTTAAAATTTCGCTATATAGTTTCGAGAACAAACAATGAAATAATTCCTGGAATTTCCGCTGATACTTCTTAACCACTTTCAGACCGACTTCAAACGTTCGCTTAAATGTTTTCTATTTTCCACAAAATCGAGAGTTATTTAACACTTTGTTAGCACTATCCTTGGTCACAATGTTTGAGTTAAATTATCCGGACACCTTCTAAAATGGCTGTTTCTCAAACCAATTAGCACTAGGCTACGGCTAGCACTACAGCTATCTTACCAAACAAGTTACAAACGTACTGTAGAACGTAACCCGTTAATGAGCAGCGTCACAATATGTGATCGTTCGAATGTCGGTCCCACAGCGTAACATGACAATAATGTTAAAAGTTTTATAGCTTGCAAGCCTGCAATACATACTGTAAACAAAGAAATCCTTAGCTCACCTAGCCTAGCTCAAATTAGCTAATATATTGTTAGCTAATAACACGCCTTAAAACTATATCAAATAGTCTTCCAATTATCATACATATAATAACGCTAAGATACATGTTTTGTAGGCTACTGTCGTTATATGTAATGATTACTCACGGTCAAATAGTGCAACAAGGAAAATGAAAAGGGCTGCAGTAGTAACGCTAGTTGTCTTCAGGTCTTCAGAGATGAAATAAGTCTTCTTGTTTGGGTCCTGAAGGTGGAGTGCTGAAGCTCAAAATCGTGCATTAGAACGATCCCTCGCGATAGAGGAGCAGGATTTTTCTGTATCGCTTTAATACTTTCCTTCAACCCTTTTACAATGTGTTTGCATGTCCAGTTACTGCACATTTTTCAACGAACAAACATTTTGTTTCTTTATCGACACAGGCAAGTTTTCAGGACACCTATAGTCCGCATCCAATCAGAGCTCATATACGTGACACCTTCATAACATCCACCAATCGTGTACCCCAATATTCAACGTAGGACGTAAACATTCACATGCATTTTGGTGAGCCGGTAATACTGTCAGTGGGTGACAGACCTTCAAATGCATAAAAACAAGTCAAACAATTGTATTATTCAGGTATTCCGTAAAGAAGCATAGCAACATTACACTTGAACGAGCATATTTGTTAGGCTATATTATTAATTGGAAGTGCATTTTATGTGAATATTATTTATAATAACTAAATATATAGTTCAAGAAATGATCTGATTTAAAATAACTACTTTCTTTCCTTCACTTTTGTCTTGTAATACACAAAGATACGAGCCCTAAAGGGACCCTTTCCCTGAGGAAGCAACTACAATTCGAGCCCTATGCTCAAGCCTTACCAGAGTTGGTGTATCACAGTGAACTAGACATCCCATTCAACATTATATGCAAAAGGGAAAAATACACCAAACGAACATTTAGCAGAAAGAGACTAAGTAAAAATGTACATTTACATTACATTTATTCATTTAGCAGACGCTTTTATCCAAAGCGACTTCCAAGAGAGAGCTTTACAAAGTGCATAGGTCACTGATAATAACAACAAGATAGCCCCACAGCATTACAAGTAGTCAAAAACAAGAAGTACACATTGTGAACAACCAAAAAATAGTGCTAAAGGGAAGAAACCATAAGAGCATGTAGTTAAACAAGTTAAAATTACATAACATTAATCTCTAAGTGCAAGTGTACCTGTAGGAAAGCATTACAAATAGGAATAACTCAAATAGAATACAACAGTTTAAATTAGCTACCACTAACCAACAAGAGCAACAGTCTAAGCAAGAGTCATTGTGATCCTTGAGGAAACTTGCGTTGGGTTCAGCAAACCATTCTTAAGTACCATTGTACTCCCGGAACAAGTTTGTCTTGAGCCTTCTCTTGAAGGTGGAGAGACAGTCCGTGTCTCAAATGTATAGTGTGTGATACACACATAGCTGGCAAGTTGCTAGTTTCTGCTGACAGGCAAATGGATGAAAACCTCTGACTGCATATCCGTGGTAGGGATTAGGTTGCTTCAGAGGCAAAGTACCATTTCAATAGCTTCAGGGACTAGTCAGCTAAATCTCCCATCCCAAATCAGTCTACCATCTCCAGTCAGATCGGGCTACCATCTCCAGCCAGCTCAGTCTCCCATCATCAGCCAGCTCATGGTCTCTTCACCAGCCAGTTCAGTCTACAGTACACTCAACAAGTATTAGAAACAACACAGCTTACACTCTCCAACTGCAACACATTATACAATCAGATGTTAAAAACAACCTCTCACTCAAATTTTATATGTTACTTTTGACAGGGTTTGACAATATTTATTTAAAGCTCAGCAGCCTTGTATTACTGTTATTTCGGAGCCGGAAGCTTGTAGTCTAGCTTCTTGACACATGATCCTGTTATGAACAATTTGATTTGCTAACAAGATGATATACCAGTTCTGGTTGCTTGGACAGTTTAGGTAGCTAAATTGGAAATGTATATTCTGACTGCAGACAATCAGTTTGGTTTTAAAAGAAAACATGGTACTGATCTCTGTATCTATGCTCTGAAGGAGATTGTCTCAGGTACACAAGTCTTAATTAATCTGTATTTGTATGCTTTATTGATGCTTACAAAGCTTTCGATCGAATTTGTCATGAAAAACTGTTTATGAAGCTAATAGCGAGAGGTGTCCCTAAACCTCTTGTGAGGATTTTGGTGTTCTGGTATGCCAATCAAACTTTTCATGTTAAATGGGACAATGTTGTATCAGCTCCTTAACGGAGTTCGACAAGGAGGAATTTGATTTCCCTTTTTGTTTAATATGGATATGGACGACTTATCAAGTCAGCTGAATAAGACAAATACAGGCTGTCTTGTTGGTGAATCTATTGTCAATCATCTGATGTACGCAGATTATCTGGTTCCACTCAGCCTGTTGCAACAGATGCTATGGGTGTGCTCTCAGTATGGCTTAGATCATGATATAAAATATAATGCAAAGAAAAGCCACATAATGATAGTCAGAAGTAATCAGGACAGGAAATTAACCTTCCCTACCTTTTATTTATCTGGCAGTCCCCTTGGTGTTTGTGAGGAAATAAAATATCTGCCATGTCATTTCTGATGATTGGACAGATGACAACGATATGTATCAACAGCGCTGTCAAATATATTCTCAGGCCAGTATGTTATTAAGGACATTTTCTATGTGCTCAGATTCAGTTAAATGTTCCCTGTTTAGAACCTACATAACACCATTGCACACTGCTCATTTGTGGTCTATGTACAGGAAAAGGAGTATACAGATACTGAAAGTAGCCTACAATGATGCTTTTAGATTGCTACTTAATGTGCCAAGGTGGCATAGTGCTAGTCAGTTGTTTGTGTCTAAGCACGTACCAACCTGTAAGGCAATCCTGAGACAACTGATGTATGGTTTCAATGATGCTTTTAGATTGCTACTTAATGTGCCTAGGTGGCATAGTGCTGGTCAGTTGTTTCTGTCTAAGCACGTACCAACCTGTAAGGCACTCCTGAGACAACTGATGTATGGTTTCATGTGTCGACTGGACAAGTCTGAGAACTGAATAGTAGAGGCCCTGGTCAACCCTCTAAAGAGCTGCTATCGATTACTTGGAACTTAAGACTACATTGGCACAAAAGTCTTCATACTTTTTATGCACTGTATTATCTATGTTTTATGTTTTCGTTTTACTCTCTTTTTTATAGCTCTATGTCTGTTATTTTATGTGGAACTTGGCGTCTGAAATAAAGATTTATATATATATAAATACATATATATATATCAATGTTTCAGGATTTGTATAACTTTTTACCATTGCATACAAAATCGGAAATGCAATACTAAAAAGATCAGCTTTTGTTAAGAGATCCAAGATTACAAGATCCACAAGGCCTTGGCTAGAAACCAAGGAATGAGTGGGGGCTTGGTCAGCCCACACTCTCCTGAAATGTTGCGTGTGCGTCTTGCCAAGCCCGCGCGTGTGTAAGTTAAGGCTGAGTGTGTGAGGATGTGGAGCACGCGCGGGCAGGAGGAGGGGAGACATTCATTGGAAATTTGGCTGGAAATTAGCCAAGCAAGCATGTTTCAAATATTCACCAAAAATCGACCTTTGATCTTACAGTCAACTTTTTCACAGATTTGTGTTATAAACATTCTCAAGAGTCTTCATATGAACTTGTGATTGAATCAGAGTATCAGTTTTTGACTGGCTGATGTGTAAAGCATTATTTTAGCGTTAGCGATAAGTTCAATTTGCTTTATATCAATCATTTTTGGAGATATGAAGTTGCCTTTGCACACGGTAACATGTTGTAGTGTCTTCCATCGATATACCAAGTTTCGTGTTGATATCTCAAAGATTTGCTGAGACATGACTTCACATCCTGTTTGGCGGCTTTTCTGATGAATTTGATTGGCTGTACCGGACAAAGGGTTGTGAGGATCAAAATTCTTTTCGATAACTTTTGTGACGCTTGGTCTGAAGATCATCTCTGGTAACTTTGAAGAAGATATGACAAAAATTGTAGGAGGAGTAGGCTTTCAAAGGTTTTTGATAAAACCGGAAGTAGCGGAAAATCTATATAACCGGAAATTGACGCCATGGGGTGCGTTGAACTCGGCTTGAACCAGGGAATCCAATAGTACCTCATTTTTGAAAATGGGTCATACGGTTCAAAAGTTGCGTGTGTAAACACAAGTCCAACTTTGACCCGTTGGTGGCGCTGGAGTGGTCTAATGGGAGACATGAAACTTGGTGTAGGTATAGAATCAACTGTCCTTAATGAGTGTGCCAAATTTCACAAAAAGTTGTCGAAGTGTTCTAGGGGCTGCCATTGACTTCCATGGAACAAGAATAATAATAATAATAAATATAACTGCAAGCAGTAATGGCGGATTCCTCCAAACATTGCGAACCATTGAAAAATGTAACAGTGATGTTAAGAATCCTCATTCAACCATTCACATTCATTTTTCTAACCTCGAAAGTGGACCCTTGGTCATCTGAACGAGCCCAGTTCTTCTTGGCCGCTGTAGAACGTTTGCTGGAACGTGGCATCTAAAAAATACAGAAAAAATCACAACTATAAAAAGCCACATACCACACTACTGAACAACTATTTCATAATCTTAAATAATTGTAACTTCATGCTCAACAGTTCTAGTATACAGACCTTTAAGAACATGATAAGATGGTTTGAATTCTCAAGACACCAACCTCTTTTTACTTTACACATCCAATATTTCCCTGTATTCTATTTCAACTGTGTACATTCGAATGTAAGTCTGTAGATATTAAGAAGCAGATAGATTGAAGACTATAAAAACAAATTTGTGTATATATAGATAAAATGTTACATTAGTACGAGCCCTTGACCTTTTAATAGCATTAAGGGGTATGTGTCTACATATTTGTTTAAAATTTCGCTATATAGTTTCGAGAACAAACAATGAAATAATTCCTGGAATTTCCGCTGATACTTCTTAACCACTTTCAGACCGACTTCAAACGTTCGCTTAAATGTTTTCTATTTTCCACAAAATCGAGAGTTATTTAACACTTTGTTAGCACTATCCTTGGTCACAATGTTTGAGTTAAATTATCCGGACACCTTCTAAAATGACTGTTTCTCAAACCAATTAGCACTAGGCTACGGCTAGCACTACAGCTATCTTACCAAACAAGTTACAAACGTACTGTAGAACGTAACCCGTTAATGAGCAGCGTCACAATATGTGATCGTTCGAATGTCGGTCCCACAGCGTAACATGACAATAATGTTAAAAGTTTTATAGCTTGCAAGCCTGCAATACATACTGTAAACAAAGAAATCCTTAGCTCACCTAGCCTAGCTCAAATTAGCTAATATCTTGTTAGCTAATAACACGCCTTAAAACTATATCAAATAGTCTTCCAATTATCATACATATAATAACGCTAAGATACATGTTTTGTAGGCTACTGTCGTTATATGTAATGATTACTCACGGTCAAATAGTGCAACAAGGAAAATGAAAAGGGCTGCAGTAGTAACGCTAGTTGTCTTCAGGTCTTCAGAGATGAAATAAGTCTTCTTGTTTGGGTCCTGAAGGTGGAGTGCTGAAGCTCAAAATCGTGCATTAGAACGATCCCTCGCGATAGAGGAGCAGGATTTTTCTGTGTCGCTTTAATACTTTCCTTCAACCCTTTTACAATGTGTTTGCATGTCCAGTTACTGCACATTTTTCAACGAACAAACATTTTGTTTCTTTATCGACACAGGCAAGTTTTCAGGACACCTATAGTCCGCATCCAATCAGAGCTCATATACGTGACACCTTCATAACATCCACCAATCGTGTACCCCAATATTCAACGTAGGACGTAAACATTCACATGCATTTTGGTGAGCCGGTAATACTGTCAGTGGGTGACAGACCTTCAAATGCATAAAAACAAGTCAAACAATTGTATTATTCAGGTATTCCGTAAAGAAGCATAGCAACATTACACTTGAACGAGCATATTTGTTAGGCTATATTATTAATTGGAAGTGCATTTTATGTGAATATTATTTATAATAACTAAATATATAGTTCAAGAAATGATCTGATTTAAAATAACTACTTTCTTTCCTTCACTTTTGTCTTGTAATACACAAAGATACAAGCCCTAAAGGGAACCTTTCCCTGAGGAAGCAACTACAATTCGAGCCCTATGCTCAAGCCTTACCAGAGTTGGTGTATCACAGTGAACTAGACATCCCATTCAACATTATATGCAAAAGGGAAAAATACACCAAACGAACATTTAGCAGAAAGAGACTAAGTAAAAATGTACATTTACATTACATTTATTCATTTAGCAGACGCTTTTATCCAAAGCGACTTCCAAGAGAGAGCTTTACAAAGTGCATAGGTCACTGATAATAACAAGATAGCCCCACAGCATTGCAAGTAGTCAAAAACAAGAAGTACATATTGTGAACAACCAAAAAATAGTGCTAAAGGGAAGAAACCATAAGAGCATGTAGTTAAACAAGTTAAAATTACATAACATTAATCTCTAAGTGCAAGTGTACCTGTAGGAAAGCATTACAAATAGGAATAACTCAAATAGAATACAACAGTTTAAATCAGCTACCACTAACCAACAAGAGCAACAGTCTAAGCAAGAGTCATTGTGATCCTTGAGGAAACTTGCGTTGGGTTCAGCAAACCATTCTTAAGTACCATTGTACTCCCGGAACAAGTTCGTCTTGAGCCTTCTCTTGAAGGTGGAGAGACAGTCCGTGTCTCAAATGTATAGTGTGTGATACACACATAGCTGGCAAGTTGCTAGTTTCTGCTGACAGGCAAATGGATGAAAACCTCTGACTGTATATCCGTGGTAGGGATTAGGTTGCTTCAGAGGCAAAGTACCATTTCAATAGCTTCAGGGACTAGTCAGCTAAATCTCCCATCCCAAATCAGTCTACCATCTCCAGTCAGATCGGGCTACCATCTCCAGCCAGCTCAGTCTCCCATCATCAGCCAGCTCATGGTCTCTTCACCAGCCAGTTCAGTCTACAGTACACTCAACAAGTATTAGAAACAACACAGCTTACACTCTCCAACTGCAACACATTATACAATCAGATGTTAAAAACAACCTCTCACTCAAATTTTATATGTTACTTTTGACAGGGTTTGACAATATTTATTTAAAGCTCAGCAGCCTTGTATTACTGTTATTTCGGAGCCGGAAGCTTGTAGTCTAGCTTCTTGACACATGATCCTGTTATGAACAATTTGATTTGCTAACAAGATGATATACCAGTTCTGGTTGCTTGGACAGTTTAGGTAGCTAAATTGGAAATGTATATTCTGACTGCAGACAATCAGTTTGGTTTTAAAAGAAAACATGGTACTGATCTCTGTATCTATGCTCTGAAGGAGATTGTCTCAGGTACACAAGTCTTAATTAATCTGTATTTTTATGCTTTATTGATGCTTACAAAGCTTTCGATCGAATTTGTCATGAAAAACTGTTTATGAAGCTAATAGCGAGAGGTGTCCCTAAACCTCTTGTGAGGATTTTGGTGTTCTGGTATGCCAATCAAACTTTTCATGTTAAATGGGACAATGTTGTATCAGCTCCTTAACGGAGTTCGACAAGGAGGAATTTGATTTCCCTTTTTGTTTAATATGGATATGGACGACTTATCAAGCCAGCTGAATAAGACAAATACAGGCTGTCTTGTTGGTGAATCTATTGTCAATCATCTGATGTACGCAGGTGATCTGGTTCCACTCAGCCTGTTGCAACAGATGCTATGGGTGTGCTCTCAGTATGGCTTAGATCATGATATAAAATATAATGCAAAGAAAAGCCACATAATGATAGTCAGAAGTAATCAGGACAGGAAATTAACCTTCCCTACCTTTTATTTATCTGGCAGTCCCCTTGGTGTTTGTGAGGAAATAAAATATCTGGGCCATGTCATTTCTGATGATTGGACAGATGACAACGATATGTATCAACAGCGCTGTCAAATATATTCTCAGGCCAGTATGTTATTAAGGACGTTTTCTATGTGCTCAGATTCAGTTAAATGTTCCCTGTTTAGAACCTACATAACACCATTGTACACTGCTCATTTGTGGTCTATGTAGAGGAAAAGGAGTATACAGATACTGAAAGTAGCCTACAATGATGCTTTTAGATTGCTACTTAATGTGCCAAGGTGGCATAGTGCTAGTCAGTTGTTTGTGTCAAAAGCACGTACCAACCTGTAAGGCAATCCTGAGACAACTGATGTATGGTTTCAATGATGCTTTTAGATTGCTACTTAATGTGCCTAGGTGGCATAGTGCTGGTCAGTTGTTTCTGTCTAAGCACGTACCAACCTGTAAGGCACTCCTGACACAACTGATGTATGGTTTCATGTGTCGACTGGACAAGTCTGAGAACTGAATAGTAGAGGCTCTGGTCAACCCTCTAAAGAGCTGCTATCGATTACTTGGAACTTAAGACTACATTGGCACAAAAGTCTTCATACTTTTTATGCACTGTATTATCTATGTTTTATGTTTTCGTTTTACTCTCTTTTTTATAGCTCTATGTCTGTTATTTTATGTGGAACTTGGCGTCTGAAATAAAGATTTATATATATATAAATACATATATATATATATATCAATGTTTCAGGATTTGTATAACTTTTTACCATTGCATACAAAATCGGAAATGCAATACTAAAAAGATCAGCTTTTGTTAAGAGATCCAAGATTACAAGATCCACAAGGCCTTTGCTAGAAACCAAGGAATGAGTGGGGGCTTGGTCAGCCCACACTCTCCTGAAATGTTGCGTGTGCGTCTTGCCAAGCCCGCGCGTGTGTAAGTTAAGGCTGAGTGTGTGAGGATGTGGAGCACGCGCGGGCAGGAGGAGGGGAGACATTCATTGGAAATTTGGCTAGAAATTAGCCAAGCAAGCATGTTTCAAATATTCACCAAAAATCGACATTTGATCTTACAGTCAACTTTTTCACAGATTTGTGTTATAAACATTCTCAAGAGTCTTCATATGAACTTGTGATTGAATCAGAGTATCAGTTTTTGACTGGCTGATGTGTAAAGCATTATTTTAGCGTTAGCGATAAGTTCAATTTGCTTTATATCAATCATTTTTGGAGATATGAAGTTGCCTTTGCACACGGTAACATGTTGTAGTGTCTTCCATCGATATACCAAGTTTCGTGTTGATATCTCAAAGATTTGCTGAGACATGACTTCACATCCTGTTTGGCGGCTTTTCTGATGAATTTGATTGGCTGTACCGGACAAACGGTTGTGAGGATCAAAATTCTTTTCGATAACTTTTGTGAGGCTTGGTCTGAAGATCATCTCTGGTAACTTTGAAGAAGATATGACAAAAATTGTAGGAGGAGTAGGCTTTCAAAGGTTTTTGATAAAACCGGAAGTAGCGGAAAATCTATATAACCGGAAATTGACGCCATGGGGTGCGTTGAACTCGGCTTGAACCAGGGAATCCAATGGTACCTCATTTTTGAAAATGGGTCATACGGTTCAAAAGTTGCGTGTGTAAACACAAGTCCAACTTTGACCCGTTGGTGGCGCTGGAGTGGTCTAATGGGAGACATGAAACTTGGTGTAGGTATAGAATCAACTGTCCTTAATGAGTGTGCCAAATTTCACAAAAAGTTGTCGAAGTGTTCTAGGGGCTGCCATTGACTTCCATGGAACAAGAATAATAATAATAATAAAACTAACAATAACAATAGGTTTCCTCCTGACGGAGGAATCCTAAATATAACTGCAAGCAGTAATGGCGGATTCCTCCAAACATTGCGAACCATTGAAAAATGTATATTCTTGACAAATTGGAACTGTATAGAAAAATCTATGCTGCAGAATTACCAATGGGATACCAAATCTGAAATATAATACCATCAAGATCCACAAGGGCCTTTATTTCAACCCAAGGAGTGAAGGGCGGGGGCTTGGTTAGCCTATCCATTCCAGAAAGCCTTTGTGCTTTAGGGCGTGGAATGTAGCGCCACCTATGGGTAATGGTGGGACAGTTGTGGTGTGGTAATTACCCTTGGTCTATACTTTCAAAAAAGCTCGACCAGAGCATACCCCCCGCTCTCAGGTTACCGAGCTTCAGCTCAGTCATGATGCTGGGATGAATGTAGGCCTATATGTAGAGACCAGGGAGACAGACACACCGGCCAGCTGCCCTGATGGGTCCGTGGTAGATCATTAATGCGGATTGTATCCTACAACGCTCGTGGCCTCCGAGTAGGACATACTGCTGCTGATAGATCAAGACGTTTGGTGGTGGACACATTGCTGGACGAGAGTGACATTGTCTGCCTTCAAGAAACCTGGATGGCCAAGCAAGATCTGGACAAATTGAACTCCCTACACAAGAACTTTCATGGTGCTGGAGAGTCCACTACCGATCTCAGCATGAGAATGGTTTGTGGGAGGATAGCTGGTGGTGTAGCTATACTGTGGAACATAAAATATGACCCAACGGTAAAGGTGGTGTGGCTTAACGTTGACTGGGCTATTGGGTTGGAGTTTAATCACAATGAAAATAAATTGACTATTGTAAATGTGTACACACCATATGAATCCTCTGACCATGAGGATGAATTTCAGAACAGGTTAGCTTTTATTCAGTCCTTCATAGAGGACAATAGTTCATGTTGTGTCTATGTCATGGGTGATTTTAATGCTGACATGTCAGATAAGCGTTTATTCGCACAACATCTGCAGCAGTTCTGTAATGAAACTAAATTAATTATATCAAGCGTTATTGCCTGATACAAGTTTTACCTATATAAGTGAAACGTGGCACACAACTTCCTGGCTAGACCATATTGTAACCACAGCCGATGCTCATGACTCACTGGAAAGTATAGAGATGTGTTATGGGCTGGCCACCACTGATCACATACCAGTTGCTATGCTGCTAAATGTTGAGAGTGTACCCTTGTTGCTGGCCCCCCAAGAAAACTGGACTGGTCAAAATTGACCAAAGAGGTTATGCACAGATATTCTCTATTAACTGACAGCTTACATAGTGATGTTGCATTTTCTAGGGATGCCCTAATGTGCACGGATATGAACTGCAAGGATAAACATCATGCTGAAAAGCTCTGTGCCATGTATGATGATATTGTCAAATGTCTTTATGCTTCCAGTGAACCTTTTATTAATCACAAGAGTAAGGTCCCTAACGCACGGCCTGTCTGGAATGAGTTTGTGTCTGAGCAACATGCTGCTGCTAGAGAAGCCTTTAGAGTCTGGTCAGAGGCAGGCAGACCCAGACAGGGAGTGCTGCTTGATAACAAAAACCTCACAAATGCTAGATTTAAATATGCACTCGTTTCATTTAGAGAAATGAAAACACAATGAGAGCAGACTCGCTGGCCAGAAAGATGCAGAATAACAATCTTACTGACTTCTGGAAGGAGGTCAAGATCATAAATAATAACAGAACTCCCCTCCCTTCTGATATCAAAGGGGTTAGTTGTCCAGAGAAGATTGCTGATCTATGGCATGAGCACTACAGTAAACTATTTAATTGTGTTCAAAGTAACACAGTGAGAATTGATAATGAATATAAAGGTATCTCTGCAGACTTGATAGTTAGATCAGTAGATATTTATGATGCCATCCACATGCTAGACAACAACAAAGCTTGTGGTATGGATTGCATTTCTGCAGAGCATCTAAAAAATGCCAGTTATAGACTCAGTCCATTTCTAGCCATGTGTCTCACTGGAATTATGGTTCATGGTGTTCTACCGAACTCTATTATGTCAGTACTGTTAGTGCCTGTTGTTAAAGATAAGGCTGGTAAACTGAACAGCATAGACAACTATCGACCCATTGCATTGGCCAGTATCTTGTCTAAAGTGTTTGAGAGAATTATTTGATTGAAATTGGAAATGTATATTCTGACTGCAGAAAATCAGTTTGGTTTTAAAAGAAAACATGGTACTGATCTCTGTATCTATGCTCTGAAGGAGATTGTCTCAGGTACACAAGTCTTAATTTATCTGTATTTTTATGCTTTATTGATGCTTACAAAGCTTTCGATCGAATTTGTCATGAAAAACTGTTTATGAAGCTAATAGCGAGAGGTGTCCCTAAACCTCTTGTGAGGATTTTGGTGTTCTCGTATGCCAATCAAACTTTTCATGTTAAATGGGACAATGTTGTATCAGCTCCTTTCCATGTTGGTAACGAAGTTCGACAAGGAGGAATTTGATTTCCCTTTTTGTTTAATATGGATATGGACGACTTATCAAGCCAGCTGAATAAGACAAATACAGGCTGTCTTGTTGGTGAATCTATTGTCAATCATCTGATGTACGCAGATGATCTGGTTCCACTCAGCCTGTTGCAACAGATGCTATGGGTGTGCTCTCAGTATGGCTTAGATCATGATATAAAATATAATGCAAAGAAAAGCCACATAATGATAGTCAGAAGTAATCAGGACAGGAAATTAACCTTCCCTACCTTTTATTTATCTGGCAGTCCCCTTGGTGTTTGTGAGGAAATAAAATATCTGCCATGTCATTTCTGATGATTGGACAGATGACAACGATATGTATCAACAGCGCTGTCAAATATATTCTCAGGCCAGTATGTTATTAAGGACGTTTTCTATGTGCTCAGATTCAGTTAAATGTTCCCTGTTTAGAACCTACATAACACCATTGTACACTGCTCATTTGTGGTCTATGTACAGGAAAAGGAGTATACAGATACTGAAAGTAGCCTACAATGATGCTTTTAGATTGCTACTTAATGTGCCAAGGTGGCATAGTGCTAGTCAGTTGTTTGTGTCTAAGCACGTACCAACCTGTAAGGCAATCCTGAGACAACTGATGTATGGTTTCAATGATGCTTTTAGATTGCTACTTAATGTGCCTAGGTGGCATAGTGCTGGTCAGTTGTTTCTGTCTAAGCACGTACCAACCTGTAAGGCACTCCTGAGACAACTGATGTATGGTTTCATGTGTCGACTGGACAAGTCTGAGAACTGAATAGTAGAGGCTCTGGTCAACCCTCTAAAGAGCTGCTATCGATTACTTGGAACTTAAGACTACATTGGCACAAAAGTCTTCATACTTTTTATGCACTGTATTATCTATGTTTTATGTTTTTGTTTTACTCTCTTTTTTATAGCTCTATGTCTGTTATTTTATGTGGAACTTGGCGTCTGAAATAAAGATTTATATATATATAAATACATATATATATATATATATCAATGTTTCAGGATTTGTATAACTTTTTACCATTGCATACAAAATCGGAAATGCAATACCAAAAAGATCAGCTTTTGTTAAGAGATCCAAGATTACAAGATCCACAAGGCCTTTGCTAGAGACTAAGGAATGAGTGGGGGCTTGGTCAGCCCACACTCTCCTGAAATGTTGCGTGTGCGTCTTGCCAAGCCCGCGCGTGTGTAAGTTAAGGCTGAGTGTGTGAGGATGTGGAGCACGCGCGGGCAGGAGGAGGGGAGACATTCATTGGAAATTTGGCTAGAAATTAGCCAAGCAAGCATGTTTCAAATATTCACCAAAAATCGACCTTTGATCTTACAGTCAACTTTTTCACAGATTTGTGTTATAAACATTCTCAAGAGTCTTCATATGAACTTGTGATTGAATCAGAGTATCAGTTTTTGACTGGCTGATGTGTAAAGCATTATTTTAGCGTTAGCGATAAGTTCAATTTGCTTTATATCAATCATTTTTGGAGATATGAAGTTGCCTTTGCACACGGTAACATGTTGTAGTGTCTTCCATCGATATACCAAGTTTCGTGTTGATATCTCAAAGATTTGCTGAGACATGACTTCACATCCTGTTTGGCGGCTTTTCTGATGAATTTGATTGGCTGTACCGGACAAACGGTTGTGAGGATCAAAATTCTTTTCGATAACTTTTGTGAGGCTTGGTCTGAAGATCATCTCTGGTAACTTTGAAGAAGATATGACAAAAATTGTAGGAGGAGTAGGCTTTCAAAGGTTTTTGATAAAACCGGAAATAGCGGAAAATCTATATAACCGGAAATTGACGCCATGGGGTGCGTTGAACTCGGCTTGATCCAGGGAATCCAATGGTACCTCATTTTTGAAAATGGGTCATACGGTTCAAAAGTTGCGTGTGTAAACACAAGTCCAACTTTGACCCGTTGGTGGCGCTGGAGTGGTCTAATGGGAGACATGAAACTTGGTGTAGGTATAGAATCAACTGTCCTTAATGAGTGTGCCAAATTTCACAAAAAGTTGTCGAAGGGTTCTAGGGGCTGCCATTGACTTCCATGGAACAAGAATAATAATAATAATAAAACTAACAATAACAATAGGTTTCCTCCTGACGGAGGAATCCTAGTAATCCTAAATATAACTGCAAGCAGTAATGGCGGATTCCTCCAAACATTGCGAACCATTGAAAAATGTATATTCTTGACAAATTGGAACTGTATAGAAAAATCTATGCTGCAGAATTACCAATGGGATACCAAATCTGAAATATAATACCACCAGGATCCACAAGGGCCTTTATTTCAACTCAAGGAGTGAAGGGAGGGGGCTTGGTTAGCCTATCCATTCCAGAAAGCCTTTGTGCTTTAGGGCGTGGAATGTAGCGCCACATATGGGTAATGGTGGGACAGTTGTGGTTTGGTAATTACCCTTGGTCTATACTTTCAAAAAAGCTCGACCAGAGAATACCCCCCGCTCTCAGGGTACCGAGCTTCAGCTCAGTCATGATGCTGGGATGAATGTAGGCCTATATGTAGAGACCAGGGAGACAGACACACCGGCCAGCTGCCCTGATGGGTCCGTGGTAGATCATTAATGCGGGTTGTATCCTACAACGCTCGTGGCCTCCGAGTAGGACATACTGCTGCTGATAGATCAAGACGTTTGGTGGTGGACACATTGCTGGACGAGAGTGACATTGTCTGCCTTCAAGAAACCTGGATGACCAAGCAAGATCTGGACAAATTGAACTCCCTACACAAGAACTTTCATGGTGCTGGAGAGTCCACTACCGATCTCAGCATGAGAATGGTTTGTGGGAGGATAGCTGGTGGTGTAGCTATACTGTGGAACATAAAATATGACCCAACGGTAAAGGTGGTGTGGCTTAACGTTGACTGGGCTATTGGGTTGGAGTTTAATCACAATGAAAATAAATGTACTATTGTAAATGTGTACACACCATATGAATCCTATGACCATGAGGATGAATTTCAGAACAGGTTAGCTTTTATTCAGTCCTTCATAGAGGACAATAGTTCATGTTGTGTCTATGTCATGGGTGATTTTAATGCTGACATGTCAGATAAGCGTTTATTCGCACAACATCTGCAGCAGTTCTGTAATGAAACTAAATTAATTATATCAAGCGTTATTGCCTGATACAAGTTTTACCTATATAAGTGAAACGTGGCACACAACTTCCTGGCTAGACCATATTGTAACCACAGCCGATGCTCATGACTCACTGGAAAGTATAGAGATGTGTTATGGGCTGGCCACCACTGATCACATACCAGTTGCTATGCTGCTAAATGTTGAGAGTGTACCCTTGTTGCTGGCCCCCCAAGAAAACTGGACTGGTCAAAATTGACCAAAGAGGTTCGGCACAGATATTCTCTATTAACTGACAGCTTACATAGTGATGTTGCATTTTCTAGGGATGCCCTAATGTGCACGGATATGAACTGCAAGGATAAACATCATGCTGAAAAGCTCTGTGCCATGTATGATGATATTGTCAAATGTCTTTATGCTTCCAGTGAACCTTTTATTAATCACAAGAGTAAGGTCCCTAACGCACGGCCTGTCTGGAATGAGTTTGTGTCTGAGCAACATGCTGCTGCTAGAGAAGCCTTTAGAGTCTGGTCAGAGGCAGGCAGACCCAGACAGAGAGTGCTGCTTGATAACAAAAACCTCACAAATGCTAGATTTAAATATGCACTCGTTTCATTAAGAGAAATGAAAACACAATGAGAGCAGACTCGCTGGCCAGAAAGATGCAGAATAACAATCTTACTGACTTCTGGAAGGAGGTCAAGATCATAAATAATAACAGAACTCCCCTCCCTTCTGATATCAAAGGGGTTAGTTGTCCAGAGAAGATTGCTGATCTATGGCATGAGCACTACAGTAAACTATTTAATTGTGTTCAAAGTAACACAGTGAGAATTGATAATCAATATAAAGGTATCTCTGCAGACTTGATAGTTAGATCAGTAGATATTTATGATGCCATCCACATGCTAGACAACAACAAAGCTTGTGGTATGGATTCCATTTCTGCAGAGCATCTAAAAAATGCCAGTTATAGACTCAGTCCATTTCTAGCCATGTGTCTCACTGGAATTATGGTTCATGGTGTTCTACCGAACTCTATTATGTCAGTACTGTTAGTGCCTGTTGTTAAAGATAAGGCTGGTAAACTGAACAGCATAGACAACTGTAGCGCCTCTCTAGTTTGGTGGATTTGTAATGAGAGGTGGCTAACCTGAGTTCGTTAGTAATTGTTACTAACTTAAACCAATTTAACATATGAAAAAAACAATACAACCAACTGTTAAACAAAAACAGGAAAGATTTACTTCAGACAAAAAATCAGTTCTTCAGTTATTGGTTCAACATTTACATGACATCGTAATGCACATGGACACACAATACAAACTAGCCGGCAATGCTAACTACACGAATACCTTAATTCAGTACAGTTCTACGGTGCAGGCCTGAGTGTAGCTCGTGTGCGTTGTAGCCGTAAACAAAATGGCTGTTTCGCCAGGATGGCACAAAATAACAAGGAGCTGGTACCTCGGATCAGCAGTGCGGTAGCACACGCACTGCGGCAGAAGGGCGGCAGCAGGTGAAGGAGAGACCGACCAAATACTCTCGTGGATTTACGAGACGAACCAACTCAGGAAGAAGACTGAGGACGACGACAATCCCGACCTCCACCGGCTCCAACCTGGCACTCGCTGTCGCTAGTCTGGCGGCAAAGCCCGTGCTTAATCCAAAACCGCCAACAGCCAAACTCCTCTTTCTGGGTTATTGTTGTTGGTTGAGATATTCACCCAACAATATAAACATAACACCACTAATGATAATATAAAATCTTCACTCTTGGTATTTTACCGTACGCTACAATTTTCTTCTCCCTCCAACTCCTCCGCTCGCTCTGTCTTTTTCTACTCCAACCTCATCTACCCCAACTTCCCGTGTTACCCTGCCCTTTGACCTCAAACCGGATTGGCTTAACATCATAATCAAAATTAAAGCAACAACATAGATTCACAAAACATTCATCTTACTCTCTTCATATTTGTAACCGGTACATTTTAACATGCGTTTTTTAAACAACAGATATACATTTCCAAATGCTGTATTCAGTAAAACATGAACAATATGCATTTCTCATCAAATCAAAATCATACTCTCAAACCTTAAAGTCTATTTATTAAACTATGAACTTAAGTATTATGTATTCAAACTTTTATATTTATGTAATAGGATTGTTTCAACAGAAATGTTTACCACCCGGGCTACACAACTATCGACCCATTGCATTGGCCAGTATCTTGTCTAAAGTGTTTGAGAGAATTATTTGATTGAAATTGGAAATGTATATTCTGACTGCAGAAAATCAGTTTGGTTTTAAAAGAAAACATGGTACTGATCTCTGTATCTATGCTCTGAAGGAGATTGTCTCAGGTACACAAGTCTTAATTCATCTGTATTTTTATGCTTTATTGATGCTTACAAAGCTTTCGATCGAATTTGTCATGAAAAACTGTTTATGAAGCTAATAGCGAGAGGTTTCCCTAAACCTCTTGTGAGGATTTTGGTGTTCTGGTATGCCAATCAAACTTTTCATGTTAAATGGGACAATGTTGTATCAGCTGCTTTCCATGTTGGTAACGGAGTTCGACAAGGAGGAATTTGATTTCCCTTTTTGTTTAATATGGATATGGACGACTTATCAAGCCAGCTGAATAAGACAAATACAGGCTGTCTTGTTGGTGAATCTATTGTCAATCATCTGATGTACGCAGATTATCTGGTTCCACTCAGCCTGTTGCAACAGATGCTATGGGTGTGCTCTCAGTATGGCTTAGATCATGATATAAAATATAATGCAAAGAAAAGCCACATAATGATAGTCAGAAGTAATCAGGACAGGAAATTAACCTTCCCTACCTTTTATTTATCTGGCAGTCCCCTTGGTGTTTGTGAGGAAATAAAATATCTGCCATGTCATTTCTGATGATTGGACAGATGACAACGATATGTATCAACAGCGCTGTCAAATATATTCTCAGGCCAGTATGTTATTAAGGACGTTTTCTATGTGCTCAGATTCAGTTAAATGTTCCCTGTTTAGAACCTACATAACACCATTGTACACTGCTCATTTGTGGTCTATGTACAGGTAAAGGAGTATACAGATACTGAAAGTAGCCTACAATGATGCTTTTAGATTGCTACTTAATGTGCCAAGGTGGCATAGTGCTAGTCAGTTGTTTGTGTCTAAGCACGTACCAACCTGTAAGGCAATCCTGAGACAACTGATGTATGGTTTCAATGATGCTTTTAGATTGCTACTTAATGTGCCTAGGTGGCATAGTGCTGGTCAGTTGTTTCTGTCTAAGCACGTACCAACCTGTAAGGCACTCCTGAGACAACTGATGTATGGTTTCATGTGTCGACTGGACAAGTCTGAGAACTGAATAGTAGAGGCCCTGGTCAACCCTCTAAAGAGCTGCTATCGATTACTTGGAACTTAAGACTACATTGGCACAAAAGTCTTCATACTTTTTATGCACTGTATTATCTATGTTTTATGTTTTCGTTTTACTCTCTTTTTTATAGCTCTATGTCTGTTATTTTATGTGGAACTTGGCGTCTGAAATAAAGATTTATATATATATAAATACATATATATATATCAATGTTTCAGGATTTGTATAACTTTTTACCATTGCATACAAAATCGGAAATGCAATACTAAAAAGATCAGCTTTTGTTAAGAGATCCAAGATTACAAGATCCACAAGGCCTTGGCTAGAAACCAAGGAATGAGTGGGGGCTTGGTCAGCCCACACTCTCCTGAAATGTTGCGTGTGCGTCTTGCCAAGCCCGCGCGTGTGTAAGTTAAGGCTGAGTGTGTGAGGATGTGGAGCACGCGCGGGCAGGAGGAGGGGAGACATTCATTGGAAATTTGGCTAGAAATTAGCCAAGCAAGCATGTTTCAAATATTCACCAAAAATCGACCTTTGATCTTACAGTCAACTTTTTCACAGATTTGTGTTATAAACATTCTCAAGAGTCTTCATATGAACTTGTGATTGAATCAGAGTATCAGTTTTTGACTGGCTGATGTGTAAAGCATTATTTTAGCGTTAGCGATAAGTTCAATTTGCTTTATATCAATCATTTTTGGAGATATGAAGTTGCCTTTGCACACGGTAACATGTTGTAGTGTCTTCCATCGATATACCAAGTTTCGTGTTGATATCTCAAAGATTTGCTGAGACAGGACTTCACATCCTGTTTGGCGGCTTTTCTGATGAATTTGATTGGCTGTACCGGACAAACGGTTGTGAGGATCAAAATTCTTTTCGATAACTTTTGTGACGCTTGGTCTGAAGATCATCTCTGGTAACTTTGAAGAAGATATGACAAAAATTGTAGGAGGAGTAGGCTTTCAAAGGTTTTTGATAAAACCGGAAGTAGCGGAAAATCTATATAACCGGAAATTGACGCCATGGGGTGCGTTGAACTCGGCTTGAACCAGGGAATCCAATGGTACCTCATTTTTGAAAATGGGTCATACGGTTCAAAAGTTGCGTGTGTAAACACAAGTCCAACTTTGACCCATTGGTGGCGCTGGAGTGGTCTAATGGGAGACATGAAACTTGGTGTAGGTATAGAATCAACTGTCCTTAATGAGTGTGCCAAATTTCACAAAAAGTTGTCGAAGTGTTCTAGGGGCTGCCATTGACTTCCATGGAACAAGAATAATAATAATAATAAAACTAACAATAACAATAGGTTTCCTCCTGACGGAGGAATCCTAGTAATGGCGGATTCTGCAAGCAGTAATGGCGGATTCCTCCAAACATTGCGAACCATTGAAAAATGTATATTCTTGACAAATTGGAACTGTATAGAAAAATCTATGCTGCAGAATTACCAATGGGATACCAAATCTGAAATATAATACCACCAGGATCCACAAGGGCCTTTATTTCAACTCAAGGAGTGAAGGGAGGGGGCTTGGTTAGCCTATCCATTCCAGAAAGCCTTTGTGCTTTAGGGCGTGGAATGTAGCGCCACATATGGGTAATGGTGGGACAGTTGTGGTTTGGTAATTACCCTTGGTCTATACTTTCAAAAAAGCTCGACCAGAGAATACCCCCCGCTCTCAGGGTACCGAGCTTCAGCTCAGTCATGATGCTGGGATGAATGTAGGCCTATATGTAGAGACCAGGGAGACAGACACACCGGCCAGCTGCCCTGATGGGTCCGTGGTAGATCATTAATGCGGGTTGTATCCTACAACGCTCGTGGCCTCCGAGTAGGACATACTGCTGCTGATAGATCAAGACGTTTGGTGGTGGACACATTGCTGGACGAGAGTGACATTGTCTGCCTTCAAGAAACCTGGATGACCAAGCAAGATCTGGACAAATTGAACTCCCTACACAAGAACTTTCATGGTGCTGGAGAGTCCACTACCGATCTCAGCATGAGAATGGTTTGTGGGAGGATAGCTGGTGGTGTAGCTATACTGTGGAACATAAAATATGACCCAACGGTAAAGGTGGTGTGGCTTAACGTTGACTGGGCTATTGGGTTGGAGTTTAATCACAATGAAAATAAATGTACTATTGTAAATGTGTACACACCATATGAATCCTATGACCATGAGGATGAATTTCAGAACAGGTTAGCTTTTATTCAGTCCTTCATAGAGGACAATAGTTCATGTTGTGTCTATGTCATGGGTGATTTTAATGCTGACATGTCAGATAAGTGTTTATTCGCACAACATCTGCAGCAGTTCTGTAATGAAACTAAATTAATTATATCAAGCGTTATTGCCTGATACAAGTTTTACCTATATAAGTGAAACGTGGCACACAACTTCCTGGCTAGACCATATTGTAACCACAGCCGATTCTCATGACTCACTGGAAAGTATAGAGATGTGTTATGGGCTGGCCACCACTGATCACATACCAGTTGCTATGCTGCTAAATGTTGAGAGTGTACCCTTGTTGCTGGCCCCCCAAGAAAACTGGACTGGTCAAAATTGACCAAAGAGGTTCGGCACAGATATTCTCTATTAACTAATTCTCGGATATGAACTGCAAGGATAAACATAATGCTGAAAAGCTCTGTGCCATGTATGATGATATTGTCAAATGTCTTTATGCTTCCAGTGAACCTTTTATTAATCACAAGAGTAAGGTCCCTAACGCACGGCCTGTCTGGAATGAGTTTGTGTCTGAGCAACATGCTGCTGCTAGAGAAGCCTTTAGAGTCTGGTCAGAGGCAGGCAGACCCAGACAGAGAGTGCTGCTTGATAACAAAAACCTCACAAATGCTAGATTTAAATATGCACTCGTTTCATTAAGAGAAATGAAAACACAATGAGAGCAGACTCGCTGGCCAGAAAGATGCAGAATAACAATCTTACTGACTTCTGGAAGGAGGTCAAGATCATAAATAATAACAGAACTCCCCTCCCTTCTGATATCAAAGGGGTTAGTTGTCCAGAGAAGATTGCTGATCTATGGCATGAGCACTACAGTAAACTATTTAATTGTGTTCAAAGTAACACAGTGAGAATTGATAATCAATATAAAGGTATCTCTGCAGACTTGATAGTTAGATCAGTAGATATTTATGATGCCATCCACATGCTAGACAACAACAAAGCTTGTGGTATGGATTCCATTTCTGCAGAGCATCTAAAAAATGCCAGTTATAGACTCAGTCCATTTCTAGCCATGTGTCTCACTGGAATTATGGTTCATGGTGTTCTACCGAACTCTATTATGTCAGTACTGTTAGTGCCTGTTGTTAAAGATAAGGCTGGTAAACTGAACAGCATAGACAACTGTAGCGCCTCTCTAGTTTGGTGGATTTGTAATGAGAGGTGGCTAACCTGAGTTCGTTAGTAATTGTTACTAACTTAAACCAATTTAACATATGAAAAAAACAATACAACCAACTGTTAAACAAAAACAGGAAAGATTTACTTCAGACAAAAAATCAGTTCTTCAGTTATTGGTTCAACATTTACATGACATCGTAATGCACATGGACACACAATACAAACTAGCCGGCAATGCTAACTACACGAATACCTTAATTCAGTACAGTTCTACGGTGCAGGCCTGAGTGTAGCTCGTGTGCGTTGTAGCCGTAAACAAAATGGCTGTTTCGCCAGGATGGCACAAAATAACAAGGAGCTGGTACCTCGGATCAGCAGTGCGGTAGCACACGCACTGCGGCAGAAGGGCGGCAGCAGGTGAAGGAGAGACCGACCAAATACTCTCGTGGATTTACGAGACGAACCAACTCAGGAAGAAGACTGAGGACGACGACAATCCCGACCTCCACCGGCTCCAACCTGGCACTCGCTGTCGCTAGTCTGGCGGCAAAGCCCGTGCTTAATCCAAAACCGCCAACAGCCAAACTCCTCTTTCTGGGTTATTGTTGTTGGTTGAGATATTCACCCAACAATATAAACATAACACCACTAATGATAATATAAAATCTTCACTCTTGGTATTTTACCGTACGCTACAATTTTCTTCTCCCTCCAACTCCTCCGCTCGCTCTGTCTTTTTCTACTCCAACCTCATCTACCCCAACTTCCCGTGTTACCCTGCCCTTTGACCTCAAACCGGATTGGCTTAACATCATAATCAAAATTAAAGCAACAACATAGATTCACAAAACATTCATCTTACTCTCTTCATATTTGTAACCGGTACATTTTAACATGCGTTTTTTAAACAACAGATATACATTTCCAAATGCTGTATTCAGTAAAACATGAACAATATGCATTTCTCATCAAATCAAAATCATACTCTCAAACCTTAAAGTCTATTTATTAAACTATGAACTTAAGTATTATGTATTCAAACTTTTATATTTATGTAATAGGATTGTTTCAACAGAAATGTTTACCACCCGGGCTACACAACTATCGACCCATTGCATTGGCCAGTATCTTGTCTAAAGTGTTTGAGAGAATTATTTGATTGAAATTGGAAATGTATATTCTGACTGCAGAAAATCAGTTTGGTTTTAAAAGAAAACATGGTACTGATCTCTGTATCTATGCTCTGAAGGAGATTGTCTCAGGTACACAAGTCTTAATTCATCTGTATTTTTATGCTTTATTGATGCTTACAAAGCTTTCGATCGAATTTGTCATGAAAAACTGTTTATGAAGCTAATAGCGAGAGGTTTCCCTAAACCTCTTGTGAGGATTTTGGTGTTCTGGTATGCCAATCAAACTTTTCATGTTAAATGGGACAATGTTGTATCAGCTGCTTTCCATGTTGGTAACGGAGTTCGACAAGGAGGAATTTGATTTCCCTTTTTGTTTAATATGGATATGGACGACTTATCAAGCCAGCTGAATAAGACAAATACAGGCTGTCTTGTTGGTGAATCTATTGTCAATCATCTGATGTACGCAGATTATCTGGTTCCACTCAGCCTGTTGCAACAGATGCTATGGGTGTGCTCTCAGTATGGCTTAGATCATGATATAAAATATAATGCAAAGAAAAGCCACATAATGATAGTCAGAAGTAATCAGGACAGGAAATTAACCTTCCCTACCTTTTATTTATCTGGCAGTCCCCTTGGTGTTTGTGAGGAAATAAAATATCTGCCATGTCATTTCTGATGATTGGACAGATGACAACGATATGTATCAACAGCGCTGTCAAATATATTCTCAGGCCAGTATGTTATTAAGGACGTTTTCTATGTGCTCAGATTCAGTTAAATGTTCCCTGTTTAGAACCTACATAACACCATTGTACACTGCTCATTTGTGGTCTATGTACAGGTAAAGGAGTATACAGATACTGAAAGTAGCCTACAATGATGCTTTTAGATTGCTACTTAATGTGCCAAGGTGGCATAGTGCTAGTCAGTTGTTTGTGTCTAAGCACGTACCAACCTGTAAGGCAATCCTGAGACAACTGATGTATGGTTTCAATGATGCTTTTAGATTGCTACTTAATGTGCCTAGGTGGCATAGTGCTGGTCAGTTGTTTCTGTCTAAGCACGTACCAACCTGTAAGGCACTCCTGAGACAACTGATGTATGGTTTCATGTGTCGACTGGACAAGTCTGAGAACTGAATAGTAGAGGCCCTGGTCAACCCTCTAAAGAGCTGCTATCGATTACTTGGAACTTAAGACTACATTGGCACAAAAGTCTTCATACTTTTTATGCACTGTATTATCTATGTTTTATGTTTTCGTTTTACTCTCTTTTTTATAGCTCTATGTCTGTTATTTTATGTGGAACTTGGCGTCTGAAATAAAGATTTATATATATATAAATACATATATATATATCAATGTTTCAGGATTTGTATAACTTTTTACCATTGCATACAAAATCGGAAATGCAATACTAAAAAGATCAGCTTTTGTTAAGAGATCCAAGATTACAAGATCCACAAGGCCTTGGCTAGAAACCAAGGAATGAGTGGGGGCTTGGTCAGCCCACACTCTCCTGAAATGTTGCGTGTGCGTCTTGCCAAGCCCGCGCGTGTGTAAGTTAAGGCTGAGTGTGTGAGGATGTGGAGCACGCGCGGGCAGGAGGAGGGGAGACATTCATTGGAAATTTGGCTAGAAATTAGCCAAGCAAGCATGTTTCAAATATTCACCAAAAATCGACCTTTGATCTTACAGTCAACTTTTTCACAGATTTGTGTTATAAACATTCTCAAGAGTCTTCATATGAACTTGTGATTGAATCAGAGTATCAGTTTTTGACTGGCTGATGTGTAAAGCATTATTTTAGCGTTAGCGATAAGTTCAATTTGCTTTATATCAATCATTTTTGGAGATATGAAGTTGCCTTTGCACACGGTAACATGTTGTAGTGTCTTCCATCGATATACCAAGTTTCGTGTTGATATCTCAAAGATTTGCTGAGACAGGACTTCACATCCTGTTTGGCGGCTTTTCTGATGAATTTGATTGGCTGTACCGGACAAACGGTTGTGAGGATCAAAATTCTTTTCGATAACTTTTGTGACGCTTGGTCTGAAGATCATCTCTGGTAACTTTGAAGAAGATATGACAAAAATTGTAGGAGGAGTAGGCTTTCAAAGGTTTTTGATAAAACCGGAAGTAGCGGAAAATCTATATAACCGGAAATTGACGCCATGGGGTGCGTTGAACTCGGCTTGAACCAGGGAATCCAATGGTACCTCATTTTTGAAAATGGGTCATACGGTTCAAAAGTTGCGTGTGTAAACACAAGTCCAACTTTGACCCATTGGTGGCGCTGGAGTGGTCTAATGGGAGACATGAAACTTGGTGTAGGTATAGAATCAACTGTCCTTAATGAGTGTGCCAAATTTCACAAAAAGTTGTCGAAGTGTTCTAGGGGCTGCCATTGACTTCCATGGAACAAGAATAATAATAATAATAAAACTAACAATAACAATAGGTTTCCTCCTGACGGAGCAGTAATCCTAAATATAACTGCAAGCAGTAATGGCGGATTCCTCCAAACATTGCGAACCATTGAAAAATGTATATTCTTGACAAATTGGAACTGTATAGAAAAATCTATGCTGCAGAATTACCAATGGGATACCAAATCTGAAATATAATACCATCAAGATCCACAAGGGCCTTTATTTCAACCCAAGGAGTGAAGGGAGGGGGCTTGGTTAGCCTATCCATTCCAGAAAGCCTTTGTGCTTTAGGGCGTGGAATGTAGCGCCACCTATGGGTAATGGTGGGACAGTTGTGGTGTGGTAATTACCCTTGGTCTATACTTTCAAAAAAGCTCGACCAGAGCATACCCCCCACTCTCAGGGTACCGAGCTTCAGCTCAGTCATGATGCTGGGATGAATGTAGGCCTATATGTAGAGACCAGGGAGACAGACACACCGGCCAGCTGCCCTGATGGGTCCGTGGTAGATCATTAATGCGGGTTGTATCCTACAACGCTCGTGGCCTCCGAGTAGGACATACTGCTGCTGATAGATCAAGACGTTTGGTGGTGGACACATTGCTGGACGAGAGTGACATTGTCTGCCTTCAAGAAACCTGGATGGCCAAGCAAGATCTGGACAAATTGAACTCCCTACACAAGATGTTTCATGGTGCTGGAGAGTCCACTACCAATCTCAGCATGAGAATGGTTTGTGGGAGGATAGCTGGTGGTGTAGCTATACTGTGGAACATAAAATATGACCCAACGGTAAAGGTGGTGTGGCTTAACGTTGACTGGGCTATTGGGTTGGAGTTTAATCACAATGAAAATAAATTTACTATTGTAAATGTGTACACACCATATGAATCCTATGACCATGAGGATGAATTTCAGAACAGGTTAGCTTTTATTCAGTCCTTCATAGAGGACAATAGTTCATGTTGTGTCTATGTCATGGGTGATTTTAATGCTGACATGTCAGATAAGCGTTTATTCGCACAACATCTGCAGCAGTTCTGTAATGAAACTAAATTAATTATATCAAGCGTTATTGCCTGATACAAGTTTTACCTATATAAGTGAAACGTGGCACACAACTTCCTGGCTAGACCATATTGTAACCACAGCCGATGCTCATGACTCACTGGAAAGTATAGAGATGTGTTATGGGCTGGCCACCACTGATCACATACCAGTTGCTATGCTGCTAAATGTTGAGAGTGTACCCTTGTTGCTGGCCCCCCAAGAAAACTGGACTGGTCAAAATTGACCAAAGAGGTTCGGCACAGATATTCTCTATTAACTGACAGCTTACATAGTGATGTTGCATTTTCTAGGGATGCCCTAATGTGCACGGATATGAACTGCAAGGATAAACATCATGCTGAAAAGCTCTGTGCCATGTATGATGATATTGTCAAATGTCTTTATGCTTCCAGTGAACCTTTTATTAATCACAAGAGTAAGGTCCCTAACGCACGGCCTGTCTGGAATGAGTTTGTGTCTGAGCAACATGCTGCTGCTAGAGAAGCCTTTAGAGTCTGGTCAGAGGCAGGCAGACCCAGACAGGGAGTGCTGCTTGATAACAAAAACCTCACAAATGCTAGATTTAAATATGCACTCGTTTCATTAAGAGAAATGAAAACACAATGAGAGTAGACTCGCTGGCCAGAAAGATGCAGAATAACAATCTTACTGACTTCTGGAAGGAGGTCAAGATCATAAATAATAACAGAACTCCCCTCCCTTCTGATATCAAAGGGGTTAGTTGTCCAGAGAAGATTGCTGATCTATGGCATGAGCACTACAGTAAACTATTTAATTGTGTTCAAAGTAACACAGTGAGAATTGATAATCAATATAAAGGTATCTCTGCAGACTTGATAGTTAGATCAGTAGATATTTATGATGCCATCCACATGCTAGACAACAACAAAGCTTGTGGTATGGATTCCATTTCTGCAGAGCATCTAAAAAATGCCAGTTATAGACTCAGTCCATTTCTAGCCATGTGTCTCACTGGAATTATGGTTCATGGTGTTCTACCGAACTCTATTATGTCAGTACTGTTAGTGCCTGTTGTTAAAGATAAGGCTGGTAAACTGAACAGCATAGACAACTGTAGCGCCTCTCTAGTTTGGTGGATTTGTAATGAGAGGTGGCTAACCTGAGTTCGTTAGTAATTGTTACTAACTTAAACCAATTTAACATATGAAAAAAACAATACAACCAACTGTTAAACAAAAACAGGAAAGATTTACTTCAGACAAAAAATCAGTTCTTCAGTTATTGGTTCAACATTTACATGACATCGTAATGCACATGGACACACAATACAAACTAGCCGGCAATGCTAACTACACGAATACCTTAATTCAGTACAGTTCTACGGTGCAGGCCTGAGTGTAGCTCGTGTGCGTTGTAGCCGTAAACAAAATGGCTGTTTCGCCAGGATGGCACAAAATAACAAGGAGCTGGTACCTCGGATCAGCAGTGCGGTAGCACACGCACTGCGGCAGAAGGGCGGCAGCAGGTGAAGGAGAGACCGACCAAATACTCTCGTGGATTTACGAGACGAACCAACTCAGGAAGAAGACTGAGGACGACGACAATCCCGACCTCCACCGGCTCCAACCTGGCACTCGCTGTCGCTAGTCTGGCGGCAAAGCCCGTGCTTAATCCAAAACCGCCAACAGCCAAACTCCTCTTTCTGGGTTATTGTTGTTGGTTGAGATATTCACCCAACAATATAAACATAACACCACTAATGATAATATAAAATCTTCACTCTTGGTATTTTACCGTACGCTACAATTTTCTTCTCCCTCCAACTCCTCCGCTCGCTCTGTCTTTTTCTACTCCAACCTCATCTACCCCAACTTCCCGTGTTACCCTGCCCTTTGACCTCAAACCGGATTGGCTTAACATCATAATCAAAATTAAAGCAACAACATAGATTCACAAAACATTCATCTTACTCTCTTCATATTTGTAACCGGTACATTTTAACATGCGTTTTTTAAACAACAGATATACATTTCCAAATGCTGTATTCAGTAAAACATGAACAATATGCATTTCTCATCAAATCAAAATCATACTCTCAAACCTTAAAGTCTATTTATTAAACTATGAACTTAAGTATTATGTATTCAAACTTTTATATTTATGTAATAGGATTGTTTCAACAGAAATGTTTACCACCCGGGCTACACAACTATCGACCCATTGCATTGGCCAGTATCTTGTCTAAAGTGTTTGAGAGAATTATTTGATTGAAATTGGAAATGTATATTCTGACTGCAGAAAATCAGTTTGGTTTTAAAAGAAAACATGGTACTGATCTCTGTATCTATGCTCTGAAGGAGATTGTCTCAGGTACACAAGTCTTAATTCATCTGTATTTTTATGCTTTATTGATGCTTACAAAGCTTTCGATCGAATTTGTCATGAAAAACTGTTTATGAAGCTAATAGCGAGAGGTTTCCCTAAACCTCTTGTGAGGATTTTGGTGTTCTGGTATGCCAATCAAACTTTTCATGTTAAATGGGACAATGTTGTATCAGCTGCTTTCCATGTTGGTAACGGAGTTCGACAAGGAGGAATTTGATTTCCCTTTTTGTTTAATATGGATATGGACGACTTATCAAGCCAGCTGAATAAGACAAATACAGGCTGTCTTGTTGGTGAATCTATTGTCAATCATCTGATGTACGCAGATTATCTGGTTCCACTCAGCCTGTTGCAACAGATGCTATGGGTGTGCTCTCAGTATGGCTTAGATCATGATATAAAATATAATGCAAAGAAAAGCCACATAATGATAGTCAGAAGTAATCAGGACAGGAAATTAACCTTCCCTACCTTTTATTTATCTGGCAGTCCCCTTGGTGTTTGTGAGGAAATAAAATATCTGCCATGTCATTTCTGATGATTGGACAGATGACAACGATATGTATCAACAGCGCTGTCAAATATATTCTCAGGCCAGTATGTTATTAAGGACGTTTTCTATGTGCTCAGATTCAGTTAAATGTTCCCTGTTTAGAACCTACATAACACCATTGTACACTGCTCATTTGTGGTCTATGTACAGGTAAAGGAGTATACAGATACTGAAAGTAGCCTACAATGATGCTTTTAGATTGCTACTTAATGTGCCAAGGTGGCATAGTGCTAGTCAGTTGTTTGTGTCTAAGCACGTACCAACCTGTAAGGCAATCCTGAGACAACTGATGTATGGTTTCAATGATGCTTTTAGATTGCTACTTAATGTGCCTAGGTGGCATAGTGCTGGTCAGTTGTTTCTGTCTAAGCACGTACCAACCTGTAAGGCACTCCTGAGACAACTGATGTATGGTTTCATGTGTCGACTGGACAAGTCTGAGAACTGAATAGTAGAGGCCCTGGTCAACCCTCTAAAGAGCTGCTATCGATTACTTGGAACTTAAGACTACATTGGCACAAAAGTCTTCATACTTTTTATGCACTGTATTATCTATGTTTTATGTTTTCGTTTTACTCTCTTTTTTATAGCTCTATGTCTGTTATTTTATGTGGAACTTGGCGTCTGAAATAAAGATTTATATATATATAAATACATATATATATATCAATGTTTCAGGATTTGTATAACTTTTTACCATTGCATACAAAATCGGAAATGCAATACTAAAAAGATCAGCTTTTGTTAAGAGATCCAAGATTACAAGATCCACAAGGCCTTGGCTAGAAACCAAGGAATGAGTGGGGGCTTGGTCAGCCCACACTCTCCTGAAATGTTGCGTGTGCGTCTTGCCAAGCCCGCGCGTGTGTAAGTTAAGGCTGAGTGTGTGAGGATGTGGAGCACGCGCGGGCAGGAGGAGGGGAGACATTCATTGGAAATTTGGCTAGAAATTAGCCAAGCAAGCATGTTTCAAATATTCACCAAAAATCGACCTTTGATCTTACAGTCAACTTTTTCACAGATTTGTGTTATAAACATTCTCAAGAGTCTTCATATGAACTTGTGATTGAATCAGAGTATCAGTTTTTGACTGGCTGATGTGTAAAGCATTATTTTAGCGTTAGCGATAAGTTCAATTTGCTTTATATCAATCATTTTTGGAGATATGAAGTTGCCTTTGCACACGGTAACATGTTGTAGTGTCTTCCATCGATATACCAAGTTTCGTGTTGATATCTCAAAGATTTGCTGAGACAGGACTTCACATCCTGTTTGGCGGCTTTTCTGATGAATTTGATTGGCTGTACCGGACAAACGGTTGTGAGGATCAAAATTCTTTTCGATAACTTTTGTGACGCTTGGTCTGAAGATCATCTCTGGTAACTTTGAAGAAGATATGACAAAAATTGTAGGAGGAGTAGGCTTTCAAAGGTTTTTGATAAAACCGGAAGTAGCGGAAAATCTATATAACCGGAAATTGACGCCATGGGGTGCGTTGAACTCGGCTTGAACCAGGGAATCCAATGGTACCTCATTTTTGAAAATGGGTCATACGGTTCAAAAGTTGCGTGTGTAAACACAAGTCCAACTTTGACCCATTGGTGGCGCTGGAGTGGTCTAATGGGAGACATGAAACTTGGTGTAGGTATAGAATCAACTGTCCTTAATGAGTGTGCCAAATTTCACAAAAAGTTGTCGAAGTGTTCTAGGGGCTGCCATTGACTTCCATGGAACAAGAATAATAATAATAATAAAACTAACAATAACAATAGGTTTCCTCCTGACGGAGGAATCCTAATAATAAAACTAACAATAACAATAGGTTTCCTCCTGACGGAGGAATCCTAATAACTGCAAGCAGTAATGGCGGATTCCTCCAAACATTGCGAACCATTGAAAAATGTATATTCTTGACAAATTGGAACTGTATAGAAAAATCTATGCTGCAGAATTACCAATGGGATACCAAATCTGAAATATAATACCACCAGGATCCACAAGGGCCTTTATTTCAACTCAAGGAGTGAAGGGAGGGGGCTTGGTTAGCCTATCCATTCCAGAAAGCCTTTGTGCTTTAGGGCGTGGAATGTAGCGCCACATATGGGTAATGGTGGGACAGTTGTGGTTTGGTAATTACCCTTGGTCTATACTTTCAAAAAAGCTCGACCAGAGAATACCCCCCGCTCTCAGGGTACCGAGCTTCAGCTCAGTCATGATGCTGGGATGAATGTAGGCCTATATGTAGAGACCAGGGAGACAGACACACCGGCCAGCTGCCCTGATGGGTCCGTGGTAGATCATTAATGCGGGTTGTATCCTACAACGCTCGTGGCCTCCGAGTAGGACATACTGCTGCTGATAGATCAAGACGTTTGGTGGTGGACACATTGCTGGACGAGAGTGACATTGTCTGCCTTCAAGAAACCTGGATGACCAAGCAAGATCTGGACAAATTGAACTCCCTACACAAGAACTTTCATGGTGCTGGAGAGTCCACTACCGATCTCAGCATGAGAATGGTTTGTGGGAGGATAGCTGGTGGTGTAGCTATACTGTGGAACATAAAATATGACCCAACGGTAAAGGTGGTGTGGCTTAACGTTGACTGGGCTATTGGGTTGGAGTTTAATCACAATGAAAATAAATGTACTATTGTAAATGTGTACACACCATATGAATCCTATGACCATGAGGATGAATTTCAGAACAGGTTAGCTTTTATTCAGTCCTTCATAGAGGACAATAGTTCATGTTGTGTCTATGTCATGGGTGATTTTAATGCTGACATGTCAGATAAGTGTTTATTCGCACAACATCTGCAGCAGTTCTGTAATGAAACTAAATTAATTATATCAAGCGTTATTGCCTGATACAAGTTTTACCTATATAAGTGAAACGTGGCACACAACTTCCTGGCTAGACCATATTGTAACCACAGCCGATTCTCATGACTCACTGGAAAGTATAGAGATGTGTTATGGGCTGGCCACCACTGATCACATACCAGTTGCTATGCTGCTAAATGTTGAGAGTGTACCCTTGTTGCTGGCCCCCCAAGAAAACTGGACTGGTCAAAATTGACCAAAGAGGTTCGGCACAGATATTCTCTATTAACTAATTCTCGGATATGAACTGCAAGGATAAACATAATGCTGAAAAGCTCTGTGCCATGTATGATGATATTGTCAAATGTCTTTATGCTTCCAGTGAACCTTTTATTAATCACAAGAGTAAGGTCCCTAACGCACGGCCTGTCTGGAATGAGTTTGTGTCTGAGCAACATGCTGCTGCTAGAGAAGCCTTTAGAGTCTGGTCAGAGGCAGGCAGACCCAGACAGAGAGTGCTGCTTGATAACAAAAACCTCACAAATGCTAGATTTAAATATGCACTCGTTTCATTAAGAGAAATGAAAACACAATGAGAGCAGACTCGCTGGCCAGAAAGATGCAGAATAACAATCTTACTGACTTCTGGAAGGAGGTCAAGATCATAAATAATAACAGAACTCCCCTCCCTTCTGATATCAAAGGGGTTAGTTGTCCAGAGAAGATTGCTGATCTATGGCATGAGCACTACAGTAAACTATTTAATTGTGTTCAAAGTAACACAGTGAGAATTGATAATCAATATAAAGGTATCTCTGCAGACTTGATAGTTAGATCAGTAGATATTTATGATGCCATCCACATGCTAGACAACAACAAAGCTTGTGGTATGGATTCCATTTCTGCAGAGCATCTAAAAAATGCCAGTTATAGACTCAGTCCATTTCTAGCCATGTGTCTCACTGGAATTATGGTTCATGGTGTTCTACCGAACTCTATTATGTCAGTACTGTTAGTGCCTGTTGTTAAAGATAAGGCTGGTAAACTGAACAGCATAGACAACTGTAGCGCCTCTAGTTTGGTGGATTTGTAATGAGAGGTGGCTAACCTGAGTTCGTTAGTAATTGTTACTAACTTAAACCAATTTAACATATGAAAAAAACAATACAACCAACTGTTAAACAAAAACAGGAAAGATTTACTTCAGACAAAAAATCAGTTCTTCAGTTATTGGTTCAACATTTACATGACATCGTAATGCACATGGACACACAGTACAAACTAGCCGGCAATGCTAACTACACGAATACCTTAATTCAGTACAGTTCTACGGTGCAGGCCTGAGTGTAGCTCGTGTGCGTTGTAGCCGTAAACAAAATGGCTGTTTCGCCAGGATGGCACAAAATAACAAGGAGCTGGTACCTCGGATCAGCAGTGCGGTAGCACACGCACTGCGGCAGAAGGGCGGCAGCAGGTGAAGGAGAGACCGACCAAATACTCTCGTGGATTTACGAGACGAACCAACTCAGGAAGAAGACTGAGGACGACGACAATCCCGACCTCCACCGGCTCCAACCTGGCACTCGCTGTCGCTAGTCTGGCGGCAAAGCCCGTGCTTAATCCAAAACCGCCAACAGCCAAACTCCTCTTTCTGGGTTATTGTTGTTGGTTGAGATATTCACCCAACAATATAAACATAACACCACTAATGATAATATAAAATCTTCACTCTTGGTATTTTACCGTACGCTACAATTTTCTTCTCCCTCCAACTCCTCCGCTCGCTCTGTCTTTTTCTACTCCAACCTCATCTACCCCAACTTCCCGTGTTACCCTGCCCTTTGACCTCAAACCGGATTGGCTTAACATCATAATCAAAATTAAAGCAACAACATAGATTCACAAAACATTCATCTTACTCTCTTCATATTTGTAACCGGTACATTTTAACATGCGTTTTTTAAACAACAGATATACATTTCCAAATGCTGTATTCAGTAAAACATGAACAATATGCATTTCTCATCAAATCAAAATCATACTCTCAAACCTTAAAGTCTATTTATTAAACTATGAACTTAAGTATTATGTATTCAAACTTTTATATTTATGTAATAGGATTGTTTCAACAGAAA
Organism: Hypomesus transpacificus; assembly: GCF_021917145.1. Taxonomy (NCBI): domain Eukaryota; kingdom Metazoa; phylum Chordata; class Actinopteri; order Osmeriformes; family Osmeridae; genus Hypomesus; species Hypomesus transpacificus. The sequence goes on along the minus strand of NW_025813751.1, from coordinate 173,785 downwards.
TGTTTACCACCCGGGCTACACAACTATCGACCCATTGCATTGGCCAGTATCTTGTCTAAAGTGTTTGAGAGAATTATTTGATTGAAATTGGAAATGTATATTCTGACTGCAGAAAATCAGTTTGGTTTTAAAAGAAAACATGGTACTGATCTCTGTATCTATGCTCTGAAGGAGATACACAAGTCTTAATTCATCTGTATTTTTATGCTTTATTGATGCTTACAAAGCTTTCGATCGAATTTGTCATGAAAAACTGTTTATGAAGCTAATAGCGAGAGGTTTCCCTAAACCTCTTGTGAGGATTTTGGTGTTCTGGTATGCCAATCAAACTTTTCATGTTAAATGGGACAATGTTGTATCAGCTGCTTTCCATGTTGGTAACGGAGTTCGACAAGGAGGAATTTGATTTCCCTTTTTGTTTAATATGGATATGGACGACTTATCAAGCCAGCTGAATAAGACAAATACAGGCTGTCTTGTTGGTGAATCTATTGTCAATCATCTGATGTACGCAGATTATCTGGTTCCACTCAGCCTGTTGCAACAGATGCTATGGGTGTGCTCTCAGTATGGCTTAGATCATGATATAAAATATAATGCAAAGAAAAGCCACATAATGATAGTCAGAAGTAATCAGGACAGGAAATTAACCTTCCCTACCTTTTATTTATCTGGCAGTCCCCTTGGTGTTTGTGAGGAAATAAAATATCTGCCATGTCATTTCTGATGATTGGACAGATGACAACGATATGTATCAACAGCGCTGTCAAATATATTCTCAGGCCAGTATGTTATTAAGGACGTTTTCTATGTGCTCAGATTCAGTTAAATGTTCCCTGTTTAGAACCTACATAACACCATTGTACACTGCTCATTTGTGGTCTATGTACAGGTAAAGGAGTATACAGATACTGAAAGTAGCCTACAATGATGCTTTTAGATTGCTACTTAATGTGCCAAGGTGGCATAGTGCTAGTCAGTTGTTTGTGTCTAAGCACGTACCAACCTGTAAGGCAATCCTGAGACAACTGATGTATGGTTTCAATGATGCTTTTAGATTGCTACTTAATGTGCCTAGGTGGCATAGTGCTGGTCAGTTGTTTCTGTCTAAGCACGTACCAACCTGTAAGGCACTCCTGAGACAACTGATGTATGGTTTCATGTGTCGACTGGACAAGTCTGAGAACTGAATAGTAGAGGCCCTGGTCAACCCTCTAAAGAGCTGCTATCGATTACTTGGAACTTAAGACTACATTGGCACAAAAGTCTTCATACTTTTTATGCACTGTATTATCTATGTTTTATGTTTTCGTTTTACTCTCTTTTTTATAGCTCTATGTCTGTTATTTTATGTGGAACTTGGCGTCTGAAATAAAGATTTATATATATATAAATACATATATATATATCAATGTTTCAGGATTTGTATAACTTTTTACCATTGCATACAAAATCGGAAATGCAATACTAAAAAGATCAGCTTTTGTTAAGAGATCCAAGATTACAAGATCCACAAGGCCTTGGCTAGAAACCAAGGAATGAGTGGGGGCTTGGTCAGCCCACACTCTCCTGAAATGTTGCGTGTGCGTCTTGCCAAGCCCGCGCGTGTGTAAGTTAAGGCTGAGTGTGTGAGGATGTGGAGCACGCGCGGGCAGGAGGAGGGGAGACATTCATTGGAAATTTGGCTAGAAATTAGCCAAGCAAGCATGTTTCAAATATTCACCAAAAATCGACCTTTGATCTTACAGTCAACTTTTTCACAGATTTGTGTTATAAACATTCTCAAGAGTCTTCATATGAACTTGTGATTGAATCAGAGTATCAGTTTTTGACTGGCTGATGTGTAAAGCATTATTTTAGCGTTAGCGATAAGTTCAATTTGCTTTATATCAATCATTTTTGGAGATATGAAGTTGCCTTTGCACACGGTAACATGTTGTAGTGTCTTCCATCGATATACCAAGTTTCGTGTTGATATCTCAAAGATTTGCTGAGACAGGACTTCACATCCTGTTTGGCGGCTTTTCTGATGAATTTGATTGGCTGTACCGGACAAACGGTTGTGAGGATCAAAATTCTTTTCGATAACTTTTGTGACGCTTGGTCTGAAGATCATCTCTGGTAACTTTGAAGAAGATATGACAAAAATTGTAGGAGGAGTAGGCTTTCAAAGGTTTTTGATAAAACCGGAAGTAGCGGAAAATCTATATAACCGGAAATTGACGCCATGGGGTGCGTTGAACTCGGCTTGAACCAGGGAATCCAATGGTACCTCATTTTTGAAAATGGGTCATACGGTTCAAAAGTTGCGTGTGTAAACACAAGTCCAACTTTGACCCATTGGTGGCGCTGGAGTGGTCTAATGGGAGACATGAAACTTGGTGTAGGTATAGAATCAACTGTCCTTAATGAGTGTGCCAAATTTCACAAAAAGTTGTCGAAGTGTTCTAGGGGCTGCCATTGACTTCCATGGAACAAGAATAATAATAATAATAAAACTAACAATAACAATAGGTTTCCTCCTGACGGAGGAATCCTAATAATAATAATAAAACTAACAATAACAATAGGTTTCCTCCTGACGGAGGAATCCTAATAAATATAACTGCAAGCAGTAATGGCGGATTCCTCCAAACATTGCGAACCATTGAAAAATGTATATTCTTGACAAATTGGAACTGTATAGAAAAATCTATGCTGCAGAATTACCAATGGGATACCAAATCTGAAATATAATACCATCAAGATCCACAAGGGCCTTTATTTCAACCCAAGGAGTGAAGGGAGGGGGCTTGGTTAGCCTATCCATTCCAGAAAGCCTTTGTGCTTTAGGGCGTGGAATGTAGCGCCACCTATGGGTAATGGTGGGACAGTTGTGGTGTGGTAATTACCCTTGGTCTATACTTTCAAAAAAGCTCGACCAGAGCATACCCCCCACTCTCAGGGTACCGAGCTTCAGCTCAGTCATGATGCTGGGATGAATGTAGGCCTATATGTAGAGACCAGGGAGACAGACACACCGGCCAGCTGCCCTGATGGGTCCGTGGTAGATCATTAATGCGGGTTGTATCCTACAACGCTCGTGGCCTCCGAGTAGGACATACTGCTGCTGATAGATCAAGACGTTTGGTGGTGGACACATTGCTGGACGAGAGTGACATTGTCTGCCTTCAAGAAACCTGGATGGCCAAGCAAGATCTGGACAAATTGAACTCCCTACACAAGATGTTTCATAGTGCTGGAGAGTCCACTACCAATCTCAGCATGAGAATGGTTTGTGGGAGGATAGCTGGTGGTGTAGCTATACTGTGGAACATAAAATATGACCCAACGGTAAAGGTGGTGTGGCTTAACGTTGACTGGGCTATTGGGTTGGAGTTTAATCACAATGAAAATAAATTTACTATTGTAAATGTGTACACACCATATGAATCCTATGACCATGAGGATGAATTTCAGAACAGGTTAGCTTTTATTCAGTCCTTCATAGAGGACAATAGTTCATGTTGTGTCTATGTCATGGGTGATTTTAATGCTGAAATGTCAGATAAGCGTTTATTCGCACAACATCTGCAGCAGTTCTGTAATGAAACTAAATTAATTATATCAAGCGTTATTGCCTGATACAAGTTTTACCTATATAAGTGAAACGTGGCACACAACTTCCTGGCTAGACCATATTGTAACCACAGCCGATGCTCATGACTCACTGGAAAGTATAGAGATGTGTTATGGGCTGGCCACCACTGATCACATACCAGTTGCTATGCTGCTAAATGTTGAGATTGTACCCTTGTTGCTGGCCCCCCAAGAAAACTGGACTGGTCAAAATTGACCAAAGAGGTTCGGCACAGATATTCTCTATTAACTGACAGCTTACATAGTGATGTTGCATTTTCTAGGGATGCCCTAATGTGCACGGATATGAACTGCAAGGATAAACATCATGCTGAAAAGCTCTGTGCCATGTATGATGATATTGTCAAATGTCTTTATGCTTCCAGTGAACCTTTTATTAATCACAAGAGTAAGGTCCCTAACGCACGGCCTGTCTGGAATGAGTTTGTGTCTGAGCAACATGCTGCTGCTAGAGAAGCCTTTAGAGTCTGGTCAGAGGCAGGCAGACCCAGACAGGGAGTGCTGCTTGATAACAAAAACCTCACAAATGCTAGATTTAAATATGCACTCGTTTCATTAAGAGAAATGAAAACACAATGAGAGTAGACTCGCTGGCCAGAAAGATGCAGAATAACAATCTTACTGACTTCTGGAAGGAGGTCAAGATCATAAATAATAACAGAACTCCCCTCCCTTCTGATATCAAAGGGGTTAGTTGTCCAGAGAAGATTGCTGATCTATGGCATGAGCACTACAGTAAACTATTTAATTGTGTTCAAAGTAACACAGTGAGAATTGATAATCAATATAAAGGTATCTCTGCAGACTTGATAGTTAGATCAGTAGATATTTATGATGCCATCCACATGCTAGACAACAACAAAGCTTGTGGTATGGATTCCATTTCTGCAGAGCATCTAAAAAATGCCAGTTATAGACTCAGTCCATTTCTAGCCATGTGTCTCACTGGAATTATGGTTCATGGTGTTCTACCGAACTCTATTATGTCAGTACTGTTAGTGCCTGTTGTTAAAGATAAGGCTGGTAAACTGAACAGCATAGACAACTGTAGCGCCTCTCTAGTTTGGTGGATTTGTAATGAGAGGTGGCTAACCTGAGTTCGTTAGTAATTGTTACTAACTTAAACCAATTTAACATATGAAAAAAACAATACAACCAACTGTTAAACAAAAACAGGAAAGATTTACTTCAGACAAAAAATCAGTTCTTCAGTTATTGGTTCAACATTTACATGACATCGTAATGCACATGGACACACAATACAAACTAGCCGGCAATGCTAACTACACGAATACCTTAATTCAGTACAGTTCTACGGTGCAGGCCTGAGTGTAGCTCGTGTGCGTTGTAGCCGTAAACAAAATGGCTGTTTCGCCAGGATGGCACAAAATAACAAGGAGCTGGTACCTCGGATCAGCAGTGCGGTAGCACACGCACTGCGGCAGAAGGGCGGCAGCAGGTGAAGGAGAGACCGACCAAATACTCTCGTGGATTTACGAGACGAACCAACTCAGGAAGAAGACTGAGGACGACGACAATCCCGACCTCCACCGGCTCCAACCTGGCACTCGCTGTCGCTAGTCTGGCGGCAAAGCCCGTGCTTAATCCAAAACCGCCAACAGCCAAACTCCTCTTTCTGGGTTATTGTTGTTGGTTGAGATATTCACCCAACAATATAAACATAACACCACTAATGATAATATAAAATCTTCACTCTTGGTATTTTACCGTACGCTACAATTTTCTTCTCCCTCCAACTCCTCCGCTCGCTCTGTCTTTTTCTACTCCAACCTCATCTACCCCAACTTCCCGTGTTACCCTGCCCTTTGACCTCAAACCGGATTGGCTTAACATCATAATCAAAATTAAAGCAACAACATAGATTCACAAAACATTCATCTTACTCTCTTCATATTTGTAACCGGTACATTTTAACATGCGTTTTTTAAACAACAGATATACATTTCCAAATGCTGTATTCAGTAAAACATGAACAATATGCATTTCTCATCAAATCAAAATCATACTCTCAAACCTTAAAGTCTATTTATTAAACTATGAACTTAAGTATTATGTATTCAAACTTTTATATTTATGTAATAGGATTGTTTCAACAGAAATGTTTACCACCCGGGCTACACAACTATCGACCCATTGCATTGGCCAGTATCTTGTCTAAAGTGTTTGAGAGAATTATTTGATTGAAATTGGAAATGTATATTCTGACTGCAGAAAATCAGTTTGGTTTTAAAAGAAAACATGGTACTGATCTCTGTATCTATGCTCTGAAGGAGATTGTCTCAGGTACACAAGTCTTAATTCATCTGTATTTTTATGCTTTATTGATGCTTACAAAGCTTTCGATCGAATTTGTCATGAAAAACTGTTTATGAAGCTAATAGCGAGAGGTTTCCCTAAACCTCTTGTGAGGATTTTGGTGTTCTGGTATGCAAATCAAACTTTTCATGTTAAATGGGACAATGTTGTATCAGCTGCTTTCCATGTTGGTAACGGAGTTCGACAAGGAGGAATTTGATTTCCCTTTTTGTTTAATATGGATATGGACGACTTATCAAGCCAGCTGAATAAGACAAATACAGGCTGTCTTGTTGGTGAATCTATTGTCAATCATCTGATGTACGCAGATTATCTGGTTCCACTCAGCCTGTTGCAACAGATGCTATGGGTGTGCTCTCAGTATGGCTTAGATCATGATATAAAATATAATGCAAAGAAAAGCCACATAATGATAGTCAGAAGTAATCAGGACAGGAAATTAACCTTCCCTACCTTTTATTTATCTGGCAGTCCCCTTGGTGTTTGTGAGGAAATAAAATATCTGCCATGTCATTTCTGATGATTGGACAGATGACAACGATATGTATCAACAGCGCTGTCAAATATATTCTCAGGCCAGTATGTTATTAAGGACGTTTTCTATGTGCTCAGATTCAGTTAAATGTTCCCTGTTTAGAACCTACATAACACCATTGTACACTGCTCATTTGTGGTCTATGTACAGGTAAAGGAGTATACAGATACTGAAAGTAGCCTACAATGATGCTTTTAGATTGCTACTTAATGTGCCAAGGTGGCATAGTGCTAGTCAGTTGTTTGTGTCTAAGCACGTACCAACCTGTAAGGCAATCCTGAGACAACTGATGTATGGTTTCAATGATGCTTTTAGATTGCTACTTAATGTGCCTAGGTGGCATAGTGCTGGTCAGTTGTTTCTGTCTAAGCACGTACCAACCTGTAAGGCACTCCTGAGACAACTGATGTATGGTTTCATGTGTCGACTGGACAAGTCTGAGAACTGAATAGTAGAGGCCCTGGTCAACCCTCTAAAGAGCTGCTATCGATTACTTGGAACTTAAGACTACATTGGCACAAAAGTCTTCATACTTTTTATGCACTGTATTATCTATGTTTTATGTTTTCGTTTTACTCTCTTTTTTATAGCTCTATGTCTGTTATTTTATGTGGAACTTGGCGTCTGAAATAAAGATTTATATATATATAAATACATATATATATATCAATGTTTCAGGATTTGTATAACTTTTTACCATTGCATACAAAATCGGAAATGCAATACTAAAAAGATCAGCTTTTGTTAAGAGATCCAAGATTACAAGATCCACAAGGCCTTGGCTAGAAACCAAGGAATGAGTGGGGGCTTGGTCAGCCCACACTCTCCTGAAATGTTGCGTGTGCGTCTTGCCAAGCCCGCGCGTGTGTAAGTTAAGGCTGAGTGTGTGAGGATGTGGAGCACGCGCGGGCAGGAGGAGGGGAGACATTCATTGGAAATTTGGCTAGAAATTAGCCAAGCAAGCATGTTTCAAATATTCACCAAAAATCGACCTTTGATCTTACAGTCAACTTTTTCACAGATTTGTGTTATAAACATTCTCAAGAGTCTTCATATGAACTTGTGATTGAATCAGAGTATCAGTTTTTGACTGGCTGATGTGTAAAGCATTATTTTAGCGTTAGCGATAAGTTCAATTTGCTTTATATCAATCATTTTTGGAGATATGAAGTTGCCTTTGCACACGGTAACATGTTGTAGTGTCTTCCATCGATATACCAAGTTTCGTGTTGATATCTCAAAGATTTGCTGAGACAGGACTTCACATCCTGTTTGGCGGCTTTTCTGATGAATTTGATTGGCTGTACCGGACAAACGGTTGTGAGGATCAAAATTCTTTTCGATAACTTTTGTGACGCTTGGTCTGAAGATCATCTCTGGTAACTTTGAAGAAGATATGACAAAAATTGTAGGAGGAGTAGGCTTTCAAAGGTTTTTGATAAAACCGGAAGTAGCGGAAAATCTATATAACCGGAAATTGACGCCATGGGGTGCGTTGAACTCGGCTTGAACCAGGGAATCCAATGGTACCTCATTTTTGAAAATGGGTCATACGGTTCAAAAGTTGCGTGTGTAAACACAAGTCCAACTTTGACCCATTGGTGGCGCTGGAGTGGTCTAATGGGAGACATGAAACTTGGTGTAGGTATAGAATCAACTGTCCTTAATGAGTGTGCCAAATTTCACAAAAAGTTGTCGAAGTGTTCTAGGGGCTGCCATTGACTTCCATGGAACAAGAATAATAATAATAATAAAACTAACAATAACAATAGGTTTCCTCCTGACGGAGGAATCCTAAATATAACTGCAAGCAGTAATGGCGGATTCCTCCAAACATTGCGAACCATTGAAAAATGTATATTCTTGACAAATTGGAACTGTATAGAAAAATCTATGCTGCAGAATTACCAATGGGATACCAAATCTGAAATATAATACCACCAGGATCCACAAGGGCCTTTATTTCAACTCAAGGAGTGAAGGGAGGGGGCTTGGTTAGCCTATCCATTCCAGAAAGCCTTTGTGCTTTAGGGCGTGGAATGTAGCGCCACATATGGGTAATGGTGGGACAGTTGTGGTTTGGTAATTACCCTTGGTCTATACTTTCAAAAAAGCTCGACCAGAGAATACCCCCAGCTCTCAGGGTACCGAGCTTCAGCTCAGTCATGATGCTGGGATTAATGTAGGCCTATATGTAGAGACCAGGGAGACAGACACACCGGCCAGCTGCCCTGATGGGTCCGTGGTAGATCATTAATGCGGGTTGTATCCTACAACGCTCGTGGCCACCGAGTAGGACATACTGCTGCTGATAGATCAAGACGTTTGGTGGTGGACACATTGCTGGACGAGAGTAACATTGTCTGCCTTCAAGAAACCTGGATGACCAAGCAAGATCTGGACAAATTGAACTCCCTACACAAGAACTTTCATGGTGCTGGAGAGTCCACTACCGATCTCAGCATGAGAATGGTTTGTGGGAGGATAGCTGGTGGTGTAGCTATACTGTGGAACATAAAATATGACCCAACGGTAAAGGTGGTGTGGCTTAACGTTGACTGGGCTATTGGGTTGGAGTTTAATCACAATGAAAATAAATGTACTATTGTAAATGTGTACACACCATATGAATCCTATGACCATGAGGATGAATTTCAGAACAGGTTAGCTTTTATTCAGTCCTTCATAGAGGACAATAGTTCATGTTGTGTCTATGTCATGGGTGATTTTAATGCTGACATGTCAGATAAGTGTTTATTCGCACAACATCTGCAGCAGTTCTGTAATGAAACTAAATTAATTATATCAAGCGTTATTGCCTGATACAAGTTTTACCTATATAAGTGAAACGTGGCACACAACTTCCTGGCTAGACCATATTGTAACCACAGCCGATGCTCATGACTCACTGGAAAGTATAGAGATGTGTTATGGGCTGGCCACCACTGATCACATACCAGTTGCTATGCTGCTAAATGTTGAGAGTGTACCCTTGTTGCTGGCCCCCCAAGAAAACTGGACTGGTCAAAATTGACCAAAGAGGTTATGCACAGATATTCTCTATTAACTGACAGCTTACATAGTGATGTTGCATTTTCTAGGGATGCCCTAATGTGCACGGATATGAACTGCAAGGATAAACATCATGCTGAAAAGCTCTGTGCCATGTATGATGATATTGTCAAATGTCTTTATGCTTTCAGTGAAGGTTTTATTAATCACAAGAGTAAGGTCCCTAACGCACGGCCTGTCTGGAATGAGTTTGTGTCTGAGCAACATGCTGCTGCTAGAGAAGCCTTTAGAGTCTGGTCAGAGGCAGGCAGACCCAGACAGAGAGTGCTGCTTGATAACAAAAACCTCACAAATGCTAGATTTAAATATGCACTCGTTTCATTAAGAGAAATGAAAACACAATGAGAGCAGACTCGCTGGCCAGAAAGATGCAGAATAACAATCTTACTGACTTCTGGAAGGAGGTCAAGATCATAAATAATAACAGAACTCCCCTCCCTTCTGATATCAAAGGGGTTAGTTGTCCAGAGAAGATTGCTGATCTATGGCATGAGCACTACAGTAAACTATTTAATTGTGTTAAAAGTAACACAGTGAGAATTGATAATCAATATAAAGGTATCTCTGCAGACTTGATAGTTAGATCAGTAGATATTTATGATGCCATCCACATGCTAGACAACAACAAAGCTTGTGGTATGGATTGCATTTCTGCAGAGCATCTAAAAAATGCCAGTTATAGACTCAGTCCATTTCTAGCCATGTGTCTCACTGGAATTATGGTTCATGGTGTTCTACCGAACTCTATTATGTCAGTACTGTTAGTGCCTGTTGTTAAAGATAAGGCTGGTAAACTGAACAGCATAGACAACTATCGACCCATTGCATTGGCCAGTATCTTGTCTAAAGTGTTTGAGAGAATTATTTGATTGAAATTGCAAATGTATATTCTGACTGCAGAAAATCAGTTTGGTTTTAAAAGAAAACATGGTACTGATCTCTGTATCTATGCTCTGAAGGAGATTGTCTCAGGTACACAAGTCTTAATTCATCTGTATTTTTATGCTTTATTGATGCTTACAAAGCTTTGGATCGAATTTGTCATGAAAAACTGTTTATGAAGCTAATAGCGAGAGGTTTCCCTAAACCTCTTGTGAGGATTTTGGTGTTCTGGTATGCCAATCAAACTTTTCATTTCAAATGGGACAATGTTGTATCAGCTCCTTTCCATGTTGGTAACGGAGTTCGACAAGGAGGAATTTGATTTCCCTTTTTGTTTAATATGGATATAGACGACTTATCAAGCCAGCTGAATAAGACAAATACAGGCTGTCTTGTTGGTGAATCTATTGTCAATCATCTGATGTACGCAGATAATCTGGTTCCACTCAGCCTGTTGCAACAGATGCTATGGGTGTGCTCTCAGTATGGCTTAGATCATGATATAAAATATAATGCAAAGAAAAGCCACATAATGATAGTCAGAAGTAATCAGGACAGGAAATTAACCTTCCCTACCTTTTATTTATCTGGCAGTCCCCTTGGTGTTTGTGAGGAAATAAAATATCTGGGACATGTCATTTGTGATGATTGGACAGATGACAACGATATGTATCAACAGCGCTGTCAAATATATTCTCAGGCCAGTATGTTATTAAGGACGTTTTCTATGTGCTCAGATTCAGTTAAATGTTCCCTGTTTAGAACCTACATAACACCATTGTACACTGCTCATTTGTGGTCTATGTACAGGTAAAGGAGTATACAGATACTGAAAGTAGCCTACAATGATGCTTTTAGATTGCTACTTAATGTGCCAAGGTGGCATAGTGCTAGTCAGTTGTTTGTGTCTAAGCACGTACCAACCTGTAAGGCAATCCTGAGACAACTGATGTATGGTTTCAATGATGCTTTTAGATTGCTACTTAATGTGCCTAGGTGGCATAGTGCTGGTCAGTTGTTTCTGTCTAAGCACGTACCAACCTGTAAGGCACTCCTGAGACAACTGATGTATGGTTTCATGTGTCGACTGGACAAGTCTGAGAACTGAATAGTAGAGGCCCTGGTCAACCCTCTAAAGAGCTGCTATCGATTACTTGGAACTTAAGACTACATTGGCACAAAAGTCTTCATACTTTTTATGCACTGTATTATCTATGTTTTATGTTTTCGTTTTACTCTCTTTTTTATAGCTCTATGTCTGTTATTTTATGTGGAACTTGGCGTCTGAAATAAAGATTTATATATATATAAATACATATATATATATCAATGTTTCAGGATTTGTATAACTTTTTACCATTGCATACAAAATCGGAAATGCAATACTAAAAAGATCAGCTTTTGTTAAGAGATCCAAGATTACAAGATCCACAAGGCCTTGGCTAGAAACCAAGGAATGAGTGGGGGCTTGGTCAGCCCACACTCTCCTGAAATGTTGCGTGTGCGTCTTGCCAAGCCCGCGCGTGTGTAAGTTAAGGCTGAGTGTGTGAGGATGTGGAGCACGCGCGGGCAGGAGGAGGGGAGACATTCATTGGAAATTTGGCTAGAAATTAGCCAAGCAAGCATGTTTCAAATATTCACCAAAAATCGACCTTTGATCTTACAGTCAACTTTTTCACAGATTTGTGTTATAAACATTCTCAAGAGTCTTCATATGAACTTGTGATTGAATCAGAGTATCAGTTTTTGACTGGCTGATGTGTAAAGCATTATTTTAGCGTTAGCGATAAGTTCAATTTGCTTTATATCAATCATCTTTGGAGATATGAAGTTGCCTTTACACACGGTAACATGTTGTAGTGTCTTCCATCGATATACCAAGTTTCGTGTTGATATCTCAAAGATTTGCTGAGACATGACTTCACATCCTGTTTGGCGGCTTTTCTGATGAATTTGATTGGCTGTACCGGACAAACGGTTGTGAGGATCAAAATTCTTTTCGATAACTTTTGTGACGCTTGGTCTGAAGATCATCTCTGGTAACTTTGAAGAAGATATGACAAAAATTGTAGGAGGAGTAGGCTTTCAAAGGTTTTTGATAAAACCGGAAGTAGCGGAAAATCTATATAACCGGAAATTGACGCCATGGGGTGCGTTGAACTCGGCTTGAACCAGGGAATCCAATGGTACCTCATTTTTGAAAATGGGTCATACGGTTCAAAAGTTGCGTGTGTAAACACAAGTCCAACTTTGACCCGTTGGTGGCGCTGGAGTGGTCTAATGGGAGACATGAAACTTGGTGTAGGTATAGAATCAACTGTCCTTAATGAGTGTGCCAAATTTCACAAAAAGTTGTCGAAGTGTTCTAGGGGCTGCCATTGACTTCCATGGAACAAGAATAATAATAATAATAAAACTAACAATAACAATAGGTTTCCTCCTGACGGAGGAATCCTAAATATAGCTGCAAGCAGTAATGGCGGATTCCTCCAAACATTGCGAACCATTGAAAAATGTATATTCTTGACAAATTGGAACTGTATAGAAAAATCTATGCTGCAGAATTACCAATGGGATACCAAATCTGAAATATAATACCATCAAGATCCACAAGGGCCTTTATTTCAACCCAAGGAGTGAAGGGAGGGGGCTTGGTTAGCCTATCCATTCCAGAAAGCCTTTGTGCTTTAGGGCGTGGAATGTAGCGCCACCTATGGGTAATGGTGGGACAGTTGTGGTGTGGTAATTACCCTTGGTCTATACTTTCAAAAAAGCTCGACCAGAGCATACCCCCCGCTCTCAGGGTACCGAGCTTCAGCTCAGTCATGATGCTGGGATGAATGTAGGCCTATATGTAGAGACCAGGGAGACAGACACACCGGCCAGCTGCCCTGATGGGTCCGTGGTAGATCATTAATGCGGGTTGTATCCTACAACGCTCGTGGCCTCCGAGTAGGACATACTGCTGCTGATAGATCAAGACGTTTGGTGGTGGACACATTGCTGGACGAGAGTGACATTGTCTGCCTTCAAGAAACCTGGATGGCCAAGCAAGATCTGGACAAATTGAACTCCCTACACAAGAACTTTCATGGTGCTGGAGAGTCCACTACCGATCTCAGCATGAGAATGGTTTGTGGGAGGATAGCTGGTGGTGTAGCTATACTGTGGAACATAAAATATGACCCAACGGTAAAGGTGGTGTGGCTTAACGTTGACTGGGCTATTGGGTTGGAGTTTAATCACAATGAAAATAAATGTACTATTGTAAATGTGTACACACCATATGAATCCTATGACCATGAGGATGAATTTCAGAACAGGTTAGCTTTTATTCAGTCCTTCATAGAGGACAATAGTTCATGTTGTGTCTATGTCATGGGTGATTTTAATGCTGACATGTCAGATAAGCGTTTATTCGCACAACATCTGCAGCAGTTCTGTAATGAAACTAAATTAATTATATCAAGCGTTATTGCCTGATACAAGTTTTACCTATATAAGTGAAACGTGGCACACAACTTCCTGGCTAGACCATATTGTAACCACAGCCGATGCTCATGACTCACTGGAAAGTATAGAGATGTGTTATGGGCTGGCCACCACTGATCACATACCAGTTGCTATGCTGCTAAATGTTGAGAGTGTACCCTTGTTGCTGGCCCCCCAAGAAAACTGGACTGGTCAAAATTGACCAAAGAGGTTATGCACAGATATTCTCTATTAACTGACAGCTTACATAGTGATGTTGCATTTTCTAGGGATGCCCTAATGTGCACGGATATGAACTGCAAGGATAAACATCATGCTGAAAAGCTCTGTGCCATGTATGATGATATTGTCAAATGTCTTTATGCTTCCAGTGAACCTTTTATTAATCACAAGAGTAAGGTCCCTAACGCACGGCCTGTCTGGAATGAGTTTGTGTCTGAGCAACATGCTGCTGCTAGAGAAGCCTTTAGAGTCTGGTCAGAGGCAGGCAGACCCAGACAGGGAGTGCTGCTTGATAACAAAAACCTCACAAATGCTAGATTTAAATATGCACTCGTTTCATTAAGAGAAATGAAACACAATGAGAGCAGACTCGCTGGCCAGAAAGATGCAAAATAACAATCTTACTGACTTCTGGAAGGAGGTCAAGATCATAAGTAATAACAGAACTCCCCTCCCTTCTGATATCAAAGGGGTTAGTTGTCCAGAGAAGATTGCTGATCTATGGCATGAGCACTACAGTAAACTATTTAATTGTGTTAAAAGTAACACAGTGAGAATTGATAATGAATATAAAGGTATCTCTGCAGACTTGATAGTTAGATCAGTAGATATTTATGATGCCATCCACATGCTAGACAACAACAAAGCTTGTGGTATGGATTGCATTTCTGCAGAGCATCTAAAAAATGCCAGTTATAGACTCAGTCCATTTCTAGCCATGTGTCTCACTGGAATTATGGTTCATGGTGTTCTACCGAACTCTATTATGTCAGTACTGTTAGTGCCTGTTGTTAAAGATAAGGCTGGTAAACTGAACAGCATAGACAACTATCGACCCATTGCATTGGCCAGTATCTTGTCTAAAGTGTTTGAGAGAATTATTTGATTGAAATTGGAAATGTATATTCTGACTGCAGAAAATCAGTTTGGTTTTAAAAGAAAACATGGTACTGATCTCTGTATCTATGCTCTGAAGGAGATTGTCTCAGGTACACAAGTCTTAATTTATCTGTATTTTTATGCTTTATTGATGCTTACAAAGCTTTCGATCGAATTTGTCATGAAAAACTGTTTATGAAGCTAATAGCGAGAGGTGTCCCTAAACCTCTTGTGAGGATTTTGGTGTTCTGGTATGCCAATCAAACTTTTCATGTTAAATGGGACAATGTTGTATCAGCTCCTTTCCATGTTGGTAACGGAGTTCGACAAGGAGGAATTTGATTTCCCTTTTTGTTTAATATGGATATGGACGACTTATCAAGCCAGCTGAATAAGACAAATACAGGCTGTCTTGTTGGTGAATCTATTGTCAATCATCTGATGTACGCAGATTATCTGGTTCCACTCAGCCTGTTGCAACAGATGCTATGGGTGTGCTCTCAGTATGGCTTAGATCATGATATAAAATATAATGCAAAGAAAAGCCACATAATGATAGTCAGAAGTAATCAGGACAGGAAATTAACCTTCCCTACCTTTTATTTATCTGGCAGTCCCCTTGGTGTTTGTGAGGAAATAAAATATCTGCCATGTCATTTCTGATGATTGGACAGATGACAACGATATGTATCAACAGCGCTGTAAAATATATTCTCAGGCCAGTATGTTATTAAGGACGTTTTCTATGTGCTCAGATTCAGTTAAATGTTCCCTGTTTAGAACCTACATAACACCATTGTACACTGCTCATTTGTGGTCTATGTACAGGTAAAGGAGTATACAGATACTGAAAGTAGCCTACAATGATGCTTTTAGATTGCTACTTAATGTGCCAAGGTGGCATAGTGCTAGTCAGTTGTTTGTGTCTAAGCACGTACCAACCTGTAAGGCAATCCTGAGACAACTGATGTATGGTTTCAATGATGCTTTTAGATTGCTACTTAATGTGCCTAGGTGGCATAGTGCTGGTCAGTTGTTTCTGTCTAAGCACGTACCAACCTGTAAGGCACTCCTGAGACAACTGATGTATGGTTTCATGTGTCGACTGGACAAGTCTGAGAACTGAATAGTAGAGGCTCTGGTCAACCCTCTAAAGAGCTGCTATCGATTACTTGGAACTTAAGACTACATTGGCACAAAAGTCTTCATACTTTTTATGCACTGTATTATCTATGTTTTATGTTTTCGTTTTACTCTCTTTTTTATAGCTCTATGTCTGTTATTTTATGTGGAACTTGGCGTCTGAAATAAAGATTTATATATATATATAAATACATATATATATATATCAATGTTTCAGGATTTGTATAACTTTTTACCATTGGATACAAAATCGGAAATGCAATACTAAAAAGATCAGCTTTTGTTAAGAGATCCAAGATTACAAGATCCACAAGGCCTTTGCTAGAAACCAAGGAATGAGTGGGGGCTTGGTCAGCCCACACTCTCCTGAAATGTTGCGTGTGCGTCTTGCCAAGCCCGCGCGTGTGTAAGTTAAGGCTGAGTGTGTGAGGATGTGGAGCACGCGCGGGCAGGAGGAGGGGAGACATTCATTGGAAATTTGGCTTGAAATTAGCCAAGCAAGCATGTTTCAAATATTCACCAAAAATCAACCTTTGATCTTACAGTCAACTTTTTCACAGATTTGTGTTATAAACATTCTCAAGAGTCTTCATATGAACTTGTGATTGAATCAGAGTATCAGTTTTTGACTGGCTGATGTGTAAAGCATTATTTTAGCGTTAGCGATAAGTTCAATTTGCTTTATATCAATCATTTTTGGAGATATGAAGTTGCCTTTGCACACGGTAACATGTTGTAGTGTCTTCCATCGATATACCAAGTTTCGTGTTGATATCTCAAAGATTTGCTGAGACATGACTTCACATCCTGTTTGGCGGCTTTTCTGATGAATTTGATTGGCTGTACCGGACAAACGGTTGCGAGGATCAAAATTATTTTCGATAACTTTTGTGAGGCTTGGTCTGAAGATCATCTCTGGTAACTTTGAAGAAGATATGACAAAAATTGTAGGAGGAGTAGGCTTTCAAAGGTTTTTGATAAAACCGGAAATAGCGGAAAATCTACATAACCGGAAATTGACGCCATGGGGTGCGTTGAACTCGGCTTGATCCAGGGAATCCAATGGTACCTCATTTTCGAAAATGGGTCATACGGTTCAAAAGTTGCGTGTGTAAACACAAGTCCAACTTTGACCCGTTGGTGGCGCTGGAGTGGTCTAATGGGAGACATGAAACTTGGTGTAGGTATAGAATCAACTGTCCTTAATGAGTGTGCCAAATTTCACAAAAAGTTGTCGAAGGGTTCTAGGGGCTGCCATTGACTTCCATGGAACAAGAATAATAATAATAATAAAACTAACAATAACAATAGGTTTCCTCCTGACGGAGGAATCCTAAATATAACTGCAAGCAGTAATGGCGGATTCCTCCAAACATTGCGAACCATTGAAAAATGTATATTCTTGACAAATTGGAACTGTATAGAAAAATCTATGCTGCAGAATTACCAATGGGATACCAAATCTGAAATATAATACCATCAAGATCCACAAGGGCCTTTATTTCAACCCAAGGAGTGAAGGGAGGGGGCTTGGTTAGCCTATCCATTCCAGAAAGCCTTTGTGCTTTAGGGCGTGGAATGTAGCGCCACCTATGGGTAATGGTGGGACAGTTGTGGTGTGGTAATTACCCTTGGTCTATACTTTCAAAAAAGCTCGACCAGAGCATACCCCCCGCTCTCAGGGTACCGAGCTTCAGCTCAGTCATGATGCTGGGATGAATGTAGGCCTTTATGTAGAGACCAGGGAGACAGACACACCGGCCAGCTGCCCTGATGGGTCCGTGGTAGATCATTAATGCGGGTTGTATCCTACAACGCTCGTGGCCTCCGAGTAGGACATACTGCGGCTGATAGATCAAGACGTTTGGTGGTGGACACATTGCTGGACGAGAGTGACATTGTCTGCCTTCAAGAAACCTGGATGGCCAAGCAAGATCTGGACAAATTGAACTCCCTACACAAGAACTTTCATGGTGCTGGAGAGTCCCCTACCGATCTCAGCATGAGAATGGTTTGTGGGAGGATAGCTGGTGGTGTAGCTATACTGTGGAACATAAAATATGACCCAACGGTAAAGGTGGTGTGGCTTAACGTTGACTGGGCTATTGGGTTGGAGTTTAATCACAATGAAAATAAATTTACTATTGTAAATGTGTACACACCATATGAATCCTATGACCATGAGGATGAATTTCAGAACAGGTTAGCTTTTATTCAGTCCTTCATAGAGGACAATAGTTCATGTTGTGTCTATGTCATGGGTGATTTTAATGCTGACATGTCAGATAAGCGTTTATTCGCACAACATCTGCAGCAGTTCTGTAATGAAACTAAATTAATTATATCAAGCGTTATTGCCTGATACAAGTTTTACCTATATAAGTGAAACGTGGCACACAACTTCCTGGCTAGACCATATTGTAACCACAGCCGATGCTCATGACTCACTGGAAAGTATAGAGATGTGTTATGGGCTGGCCACCACTGATCACATACCAGTTGCTATGCTGCTAAATGTTGAGATTGTACCCTTGTTGCTGGCCCCCCAAGAAAACTGGACTGGTCAAAATTGACCAAAGAGGTTCGGCACAGATATTCTCTATTAACTGACAGCTTACATAGTGATGTTGCATTTTCTAGGGATGCCCTAATGTGCACGGATATGAACTGCAAGGATAAACATCATGCTGAAAAGCTCTGTGCCATGTATGATGATATTGTCAAATGTCTTTATGCTTCCAGTGAACCTTTTATTAATCACAAGAGTAAGGTCCCTAACGCACGGCCTGTCTGGAATGAGTTTGTGTCTGAGCAACATGCTGCTGCTAGAGAAGCCTTTAGAGTCTGGTCAGAGGCAGGCAGACCCAGACAGGGAGTGCTGCTTGATAACAAAAAACTCACAAATGCTAGATTTAAATATGCACTCGTTTCATTAAGAGAAATGAAAACACAATGAGAGTAGACTCGCTGGCCAGAAAGATGCAGAATAACAATCTTACTGACTTCTGGAAGGAGGTCAAGATCATAAATAATAACAGAACTCCCCTCCCTTCTGATATCAAAGGGGTTAGTTGTCCAGAGAAGATTGCTGATCTATGGCATGAGCACTACAGTAAACTATTTAATTGTGTTCAAAGTAACACAGTGAGAATTGATAATCAATATAAAGGTATCTCTGCAGACTTGATAGTTAGATCAGTAGATATTTATGATGCCATCCACATGCTAGACAACAACAAAGCTTGTGGTATGGATTCCATTTCTGCAGAGCATCTAAAAAATGCCAGTTATAGACTCAGTCCATTTCTAGCCATGTGTCTCACTGGAATTATGGTTCATGGTGTTCTACCGAACTCTATTATGTCAGTACTGTTAGTGCCTGTTGTTAAAGATAAGGCTGGTAAACTGAACAGCATAGACAACTGTAGCGCCTCTCTAGTTTGGTGGATTTGTAATGAGAGGTGGCTAACCTGAGTTCGTTAGTAATTGTTACTAACTTAAACCAATTTAACATATGAAAAAAACAATACAACCAACTGTTAAACAAAAACAGGAAAGATTTACTTCAGACAAAAAATCAGTTCTTCAGTTATTGGTTCAACATTTACATGACATCGTAATGCACATGGACACACAATACAAACTAGCCGGCAATGCTAACTACACGAATACCTTAATTCAGTACAGTTCTACGGTGCAGGCCTGAGTGTAGCTCGTGTGCGTTGTAGCCGTAAACAAAATGGCTGTTTCGCCAGGATGGCACAAAATAACAAGGAGCTGGTACCTCGGATCAGCAGTGCGGTAGCACACGCACTGCGGCAGAAGGGCGGCAGCAGGTGAAGGAGAGACCGACCAAATACTCTCGTGGATTTACGAGACGAACCAACTCAGGAAGAAGACTGAGGACGACGACAATCCCGACCTCCACCGGCTCCAACCTGGCACTCGCTGTCGCTAGTCTGGCGGCAAAGCCCGTGCTTTATCCAAAACCGCCAACAGCCAAACTCCTCTTTCTGGGTTATTGTTGTTGGTTGAGATATTCACCCAACAATATAAACATAACACCACTAATGATAATATAAAATCTTCACTCTTGGTATTTTACCGTACGCTACAATTTTCTTCTCCCTCCAACTCCTCCGCTCGCTCTGTCTTTTTCTACTCCAACCTCATCTACCCCAACTTCCCGTGTTACCCTGCCCTTTGACCTCAAACCGGATTGGCTTAACATCATAATCAAAATTAAAGCAACAACATAGATTCACAAAACATTCATCTTACTCTCTTCATATTTGTAACCGGTACATTTTAACATGCGTTTTTTAAACAACAGATATACATTTCCAAATGCTGTATTCAGTAAAACATGAACAATATGCATTTCTCATCAAATCAAAATCATACTCTCAAACCTTAAAGTCTATTTATTAAACTATGAACTTAAGTATTATGTATTCAAACTTTTATATTTATGTAATAGGATTGTTTCAACAGAAATGTTTACCACCCGGGCTACACAACTATCGACCCATTGCATTGGCCAGTATCTTGTCTAAAGTGTTTGAGAGAATTATTTGATTGAAATTGGAAATGTATATTCTGACTGCAGAAAATCAGTTTGGTTTTAAAAGAAAACATGGTACTGATCTCTGTATCTATGCTCTGAAGGAGATTGTCTCAGGTACACAAGTCTTAATTCATCTGTATTTTTATGCTTTATTGATGCTTACAAAGCTTTCGATCGAATTTGTCATGAAAAACTGTTTATGAAGCTAATAGCGAGAGGTTTCCCTAAACCTCTTGTGAGGATTTTGGTGTTCTGGTATGCAAATCAAACTTTTCATGTTAAATGGGACAATGTTGTATCAGCTGCTTTCCATGTTGGTAACGGAGTTCGACAAGGAGGAATTTGATTTCCCTTTTTGTTTAATATGGATATGGACGACTTATCAAGCCAGCTGAATAAGACAAATACAGGCTGTCTTGTTGGTGAATCTATTGTCAATCATCTGATGTACGCAGATTATCTGGTTCCACTCAGCCTGTTGCAACAGATGCTATGGGTGTGCTCTCAGTATGGCTTAGATCATGATATAAAATATAATGCAAAGAAAAGCCACATAATGATAGTCAGAAGTAATCAGGACAGGAAATTAACCTTCCCTACCTTTTATTTATCTGGCAGTCCCCTTGGTGTTTGTGAGGAAATAAAATATCTGCCATGTCATTTCTGATGATTGGACAGATGACAACGATATGTATCAACAGCGCTTTCAAATATATTCTCAGGCCAGTATGTTATTAAGGACGTTTTCTATGTGCTCAGATTCAGTTAAATGTTCCCTGTTTAGAACCTACATAACACCATTGTACACTGCTCATTTGTGGTCTATGTACAGGTAAAGGAGTATACAGATACTGAAAGTAGCCTACAATGATGCTTTTAGATTGCTACTTAATGTGCCAAGGTGGCATAGTGCTAGTCAGTTGTTTGTGTCTAAGCACGTACCAACCTGTAAGGCAATCCTGAGACAACTGATGTATGGTTTCAATGATGCTTTTAGATTGCTACTTAATGTGCCTAGGTGGCATAGTGCTGGTCAGTTGTTTCTGTCTAAGCACGTACCAACCTGTAAGGCACTCCTGAGACAACTGATGTATGGTTTCATGTGTCGACTGGACAAGTCTGAGAACTGAATAGTAGAGGCCCTGGTCAACCCTCTAAAGAGCTGCTATCGATTACTTGGAACTTAAGACTACATTGGCACAAAAGTCTTCATACTTTTTATGCACTGTATTATCTATGTTTTATGTTTTCGTTTTACTCTCTTTTTTATAGCTCTATGTCTGTTATTTTATGTGGAACTTGGCGTCTGAAATAAAGATTTATATATATATAAATACATATATATATATATCAATGTTTCAGGATTTGTATAACTTTTTACCATTGCATACAAAATCGGAAATGCAATACTAAAAAGATCAGCTTTTGTTAAGAGATCCAAGATTACAAGATCCACAAGGCCTTGGCTAGAAACCAAGGAATGAGTGGGGGCTTGGTCAGCCCACACTCTCCTGAAATGTTGCGTGTGCGTCTTGCCAAGCCCGCGCGTGTGTAAGTTAAGGCTGAGTGTGTGAGGATGTGGAGCACGCGCGGGCAGGAGGAGGGGAGACATTCATTGGAAATTTGGCTAGAAATTAGCCAAGCAAGCATGTTTCAAATATTCACCAAAAATCGACCTTTGATCTTACAGTCAACTTTTTCACAGATTTGTGTTATAAACATTCTCAAGAGTCTTCATATGAACTTGTGATTGAATCAGAGTATCAGTTTTTGACTGGCTGATGTGTAAAGCATTATTTTAGCGTTAGCGATAAGTTCAATTTGCTTTATATCAATCATTTTTGGAGATATGAAGTTGCCTTTGCACACGGTAACATGTTGTAGTGTCTTCCATCGATATACCAAGTTTCGTGTTGATATCTCAAAGATTTGCTGAGACAGGACTTCACATCCTGTTTGGCGGCTTTTCTGATGAATTTGATTGGCTGTACCGGACAAACGGTTGTGAGGATCAAAATTCTTTTCGATAACTTTTGTGACGCTTGGTCTGAAGATCATCTCTGGTAACTTTGAAGAAGATATGACAAAAATTGTAGGAGGAGTAGGCTTTCAAAGGTTTTTGATAAAACCGGAAGTAGCGGAAAATCTATATAACCGGAAATTGACGCCATGGGGTGCGTTGAACTCGGCTTGAACCAGGGAATCCAATGGTACCTCATTTTTGAAAATGGGTCATACGGTTCAAAAGTTGCGTGTGTAAACACAAGTCCAACTTTGACCCATTGGTGGCGCTGGAGTGGTCTAATGGGAGACATGAAACTTGGTGTAGGTATAGAATCAACTGTCCTTAATGAGTGTGCCAAATTTCACAAAAAGTTGTCGAAGTGTTCTAGGGGCTGCCATTGACTTCCATGGAACAAGAATAATAATAATAATAAAACTAACAATAACAATAGGTTTCCTCCTGACGGAGGAATCCTAATAATAATAATAAAACTAACAATAACAATAGGTTTCCTCCTGACGGAGGAATCCTAAATATAACTGCAAGCAGTAATGGCGGATTCCTCCAAACATTGCGAACCATTGAAAAATGTATATTCTTGACAAATTGGAACTGTATAGAAAAATCTATGCTGCAGAATTACCAATGGGATACCAAATCTGAAATATAATACCATCAAGATCCACAAGGGCCTTTATTTCAACCCAAGGAGTGAAGGGAGGGGGCTTGGTTAGCCTATCCATTCCAGAAAGCCTTTGTGCTCTAGGGCGTGGAATGTAGCGCCACCTATGGGTAATGGTGGGACAGTTGTGGTGTGGTAATTACCCTTCAGTCATGATGCTGGGATGAATGTTGGCCTATATGTAGAGACCAGGGAGACAGACACACCGGCCAGCTGCCCTGATGGGTCCGTGGTAGATCATTAATGCGGGTTGTATCCTACAACGCTTGTGGCCTCCGAGTAGGACATACTGCTGCTGATAGATCAAGACGTTTGGTGGTGGACACATTGCTGGACGAGAGTGACATTGTCTGCCTTCAAGAAACCTGGATGGCCAAGCAAGATCTGGACAAATTGAACTCCCTACACAAGAACTTTCATGGTGCTGGAGAGTCCACTACCGATCTCAGCATGAGAATGGTTTGTGGGAGGATAGCTGGTGGTGTAGCTATACTGTGGAACATAAAATATGACCCAACGGTAAAGGTGGTGTGGCTTAACGTTGACTGGGCTATTGGGTTGGAGTTTAATCACAATGAAAATAAATGTACTATTGTAAATGTGTACACACCATATGAATCCTATGACCATGAGGATGAATTTCAGAACAAGTTAGCTTTTATTCAGTCCTTCAAAGAGGACAATAGTTCATGTTGTGTCTATGTCATGGGTGATTTTAATGCTGACATGTCAGATAAGTGTTTATTCGCACAACATCTGCAGCAGTTCTGTAATGAAACTAAATTAATTATATCAAGCGTTATTGCCTGATACAAGTTTTACCTATATAAGTGAAACGTGGCACACAACCTCCTGGCTAGACCATATTGTAACCACAGCCGATGCTCATGACTCACTGGAAAGTATAGAGATGTGTTATGGGCTGGCCACCACTGATCACATACCAGTTGCTATGCTGCTAAATGTTGAGAGTGTACCCTTGTTGCTGGCCCCCCAAGAAAACTGGACTGGTCAAAATTGACCAAAGAGGTTATGCACAGATATTCTCTATTAACTGACAGCTTACATAGTGATGTTGCATTTTCTAGGGATGCCCTAATGTGCACGGATATGAACTGCAAGGATAAACATCATGCTGAAAAGCTCTGTGCCATGTATGATGATATTGTCAAATGTCTTTATGCTTTCAGTGAAGGTTTTATTAATCACAAGAGTAAGGTCCCTAACGCACGGCCTGTCTGGAATGAGTTTGTGTCTGAGCAACATGCTGCTGCTAGAGAAGCCTTTAGAGTCTGGTCAGAGGCAGGCAGACCCAGACAGAGAGTGCTGCTTGATAACAAAAACCTCACAAATGCTAGATTTAAATATGCACTCGTTTCATTAAGAGAAATGAAAACACAATGAGAGCAGACTCGCTGGCCAGAAAGATGCAGAATAACAATCTTACTGACTTCTGGAAGGAGGTCAAGATCATAAATAATAACAGAACTCCCCTCCCTTCTGATATCAAAGGGGTTAGTTGTCCAGAGAAGATTGCTGATCTATGGCATGAGCACTACAGTAAACTATTTAATTGTGTTCAAAGTAACACAGTGAGAATTGATAATCAATATAAAGGTATCTCTGCAGACTTGATAGTTAGATCAGTAGATATTTATGATGCCATCCACATGCTAGACAACAACAAAGCTTGTGGTATGGATTCCATTTCTGCAGAGCATCTAAAAAATGCCAGTTATAGACTCAGTCCATTTCTAGCCATGTGTCTCACTGGAATTATGGTTCATGGTGTTCTACCGAACTCTATTATGTCAGTACTGTTAGTGCCTGTTGTTAAAGATAAGGCTGGTAAACTGAACAGCATAGACAACTATCGACCCATGGCATTGGCCAGTATCTTGTCTAAAGTGTTTGAGAGAATTATTTGATTGAAATTGGAAATGTATATTCTGACTGCAGAAAATCAGTTTGGTTTTAAAAGAAAACATGGTACTGATCTCTGTATCTATGCTCTGAAGGAGATTGTCTCAGGTACACAAGTCTTAATTCATCTGTATTTTTATGCTTTATTGATGCTTACAAAGCTTTCGATCGAATTTGTCATGAAAAACTGTTTATGAAGCTAATAGCGAGAGGTGTCCCTAAACCTCTTGTGAGGATTTTGGTGTTCTGGTATGCCAATCAAACTTTTCATGTTAAATGGGACAATGTCGTATCAGCTGCTTTCCATGTTGGTAACGGATTTCGACAAGGAGGAATTTGATTTCCCTTTTTGTTTAATATGGATATGGACGACTTATCAAGCCAGCTGAATAAGACAAATACAGGCTGTCTTGTTGGTGAATCTATTGTCAATCATCTGATGTACGCAGATTATCTGGTTCCACTCAGCCTGTTGCAACAGATGCTATGGGTGTGCTCTCAGTATGGCTTAGATCATGATATAAAATATAATGCAAAGAAAAGCCACATAATGATAGTCAGAAGTAATCAGGACAGGAAATTAACCTTCCCTACCTTTTATTTATCTGGCAGTCCCCTTGGTGTTTGTGAGGAAATAAAATATCTGCCATGTCATTTCTGATGATTGGACAGATGACAACGATATGTATCAACAGCGCTGTCAAATATATTCTCAGGCCAGTATGTTATTAAGGACGTTTTCTATGTGCTCAGATTCAGTTAAATGTTCCCTGTTTAGAACCTACATAACACCATTGTACACTGCTCATTTGTGGTCTATGTACAGGTAAAGGAGTATACAGATACTGAAAGTAGCCTACAATGATGCTTTTAGATTGCTACTTAATGTGCCAAGGTGGCATAGTGCTAGTCAGTTGTTTGTGTCTAAGCACGTACCAACCTGTAAGGCAATCCTGAGACAACTGATGTATGGTTTCAATGATGCTTTTAGATTGCTACTTAATGTGCCTAGGTGGCATAGTGCTGGTCAGTTGTTTCTGTCTAAGCACGTACCAACCTGTAAGGCACTCCTGAGACAACTGATGTATGGTTTCATGTGTCGACTGGACAAGTCTGAGAACTGAATAGTAGAGGCCCTGGTCAACCCTCTAAAGAGCTGCTATCGATTACTTGGAACTTAAGACTACATTGGCACAAAAGTCTTCATACTTTTTATGCACTGTATTATCTATGTTTTATGTTTTCGTTTTACTCTCTTTTTTATAGCTCTATGTCTGTTATTTTATGTGGAACTTGGCGTCTGAAATAAAGATTTATATATATATAAATACATATATATATATCAATGTTTCAGGATTTGTATAACTTTTTACCATTGCATACAAAATCGGAAATGCAATACTAAAAAGATCAGCTTTTGTTAAGAGATCCAAGATTACAAGATCCACAAGGCCTTGGCTAGAAACCAAGGAATGAGTGGGGGCTTGGTCAGCCCACACTCTCCTGAAATGTTGCGTGTGCGTCTTGCCAAGCCCGCGCGTGTGTAAGTTAAGGCTGAGTGTGTGAGGATGTGGAGCACGCGCGGGCAGGAGGAGGGGAGACATTCATTGGAAATTTGGCTAGAAATTAGCCAAGCAAGCATGTTTCAAATATTCACCAAAAATCGACCTTTGATCTTACAGTCAACTTTTTCACAGATTTGTGTTATAAACATTCTCAAGAGTCTTCATATGAACTTGTGATTGAATCAGAGTATCAGTTTTTGACTGGCTGATGTGTAAAGCATTATTTTAGCGTTAGCGATAAGTTCAATTTGCTTTATATCAATCATTTTTGGAGATATGAAGTTGCCTTTGCACACGGTAACATGTTGTAGTGTCTTCCATCGATATACCAAGTTTCGTGTTGATGTCTCAAAGATTTGCTGAGACATGACTTCACATCCTGTTTGGCGGCTTTTCTGATGAATTTGATTGGCTGTACCGGACAAACGGTTGTGAGGATCAAAATTCTTTTCGATAACTTTTGTGACGCTTGGTCTGAAGATCATCTCTGGTAACTTTGAAGAAGATATGACAAAAATTGTAGGAGGAGTAGGCTTTCAAAGGTTTTTGATAAAACCGGAAGTAGCGGAAAATCTATATAACCGGAAATTGACGCCATGGGGTGCGTTGAACTCGGCTTGAACCAGGGAATCCAATGGTACCTCATTTTTGAAAATGGGTCATACGGTTCAAAAGTTGCGTGTGTAAACACAAGTCCAACTTTGACCCGTTGGTGGCGCTGGAGTGGTCTAATGGGAGACATGAAACTTGGTGTAGGTATAGAATCAACTGTCCTTAATGAGTGTGCCAAATTTCACAAAAAGTTGTCGAAGGGTTCTAGGGGCTGCCATTGACTTCCATGGAACAAGAATAATAATAATAATAAAACTAACAATAACAATAGGTTTCCTCCTGACGGAGGAATCCTAATAAATATAACTGCAAGCAGTAATGGCGGATTCCTCCAAACATTGCGAACCATTGAAAAATGTATATTCTTGACAAATTGGAACTGTATAGAAAAATCTATACTGCAGAATTACCGATGGGATACCAAATCTGAAATATAATACCATCAAGATCCACAAGGGCCTTTATTTCAACCCAAGGAGTGAAGGGAGGGGGCTTGGTTAGCCTATCCATTCCAGAAAGCCTTTGTGCTTTAGGGCGTGGAATGTAGCGCCACCTATGGGTAATGGTGGGACAGTTGTGGTGTGGTAATTACCCTTGGTCTATACTTTCAAAAAAGCTCGACCAGAGCATACCCCCCCCTCTCAGGGTACCGAGCTTCAGCTCAGTCATGATGCTGGGATGAATGTAGGCCTATATGTAGAGACCAGGGAGACAGACACACCGGCCAGCTGCCCTGATGGGTCCGTGGTAGATCATTAATGCGGGTTGTATCCTACAACGCTCGTGGCCTCCGAGTAGGACATACTGCTGCTGATAGATCAAGACGTTTGGTGGTGGACACATTGCTGGACGAGAGTGACATTGTCTGCCTTCAAGAAACCTGGATGGCCAAGCAAGATCTGGACAAATTGAACTCCCTACACAAGAACTTTCATGGTGCTGGAGAGTCCACTACCGATCTCAGCATGGGAATGGTTTGTGGGAGGATAGCTGGTGGTGTAGCTATACTGTGGAACATAAAATATGACCCAACGGTAAAGGTGGTGTGGCTTAACGTTGACTGGGCTATTGGGTTGGAGTTTAATCACAATGAAAATAAATTTACTATTGTAAATGTGTACACACCATATGAATCCTATGACCATGAGGATAAATTTCAGAACAGGTTAGCTTTTATTCAGTCCTTCATAGAGGACAATAGTTCATGTTGTGTCTATGTCATGGGTGATTTTAATGCTGACATGTCAGATAAGTGTTTATTCGCACAACATCTGCAGCAGTTCTGTAATGAAACTAAATTAATGATATCAAGCGTTATTGCCTGATACAAGTTTTACCTATATAAGTGAAACGTGGCACACAACTTCCTGGCTAGACCATATTGTAACCACAGCCGATGCTCATGACTCACTGGAAAGTATAGAGATGTGTTATGGGCTGGCCACCACTGATCACATACCAGTTGCTATGCTGCTAAATGTTGAGAGTGTACCCTTGTTGCTGGCCCCCCAAGAAAACTGGACAGGTCAAAATTGACCAAAGAGGTTATGCACAGATATTCTCTATTAACTGACAGCTTACATAGTGATGTTGCATTTTCTAGGGATGCCCTAATGTGCACGGATATGAACTGCAAGGATAAACATCATGCTGAAAAGCTCTGTGCCATGTATGATGATATTGTCAAATGTCTTTATGCTTCCAGTGAACCTTTTATTAATCACAAGAGTAAGGTCCCTAACGCACGGCCTGTCTGGAATGAGTTTGTGTCTGAGCAACATGCTGCTGCTAGAGAAGCCTTTAGAGTCTGGTCAGAGGCAGGCAGACCCAGACAGGGAGTGCTGCTTGATAACAAAAACCTCACAAATGCTAGATTTAAATATGCACTTGTTTCATTAAGAGAAATGAAAACACAATGAGAGCAGACTCGCTGGCCAGAAAGATGCAGAATAACAATCTTACTGACTTCTGGAAGGAGGTCAAGATCATAAATAATAACAGAACTCCCCTCCCTTCTGATATCAAAGGGGTTAGTTGTCCAGAGAAGATTGCTGATCTATGGAATGAGCACTACAGTAAACTATTTAATTGTGTTAAAAGTAACACAGTGAAAATTGATAATGAATATAAAGGTATCTCTGCAGACTTGATAGTTAGATCAGTAGATATTTATGATGCCATCCACATGCTAGACAACAACAAAGCTTGTGGTATGGATTGCATTTCTGCAGAGCATCTAAAAAATGCCAGTTATAGACTCAGTCCATTTCTAGCCATGTGTCTCACTGGAATTATGGTTCATGGTGTTCTACCGAACTCTATTATGTCAGTACTGTTAGTGCCTGTTGTTAAAGATAAGGCTGGTAAACTGAACAGCATAGACAACTATCAACCCATTGCATTGGCCAGTATCTTGTCTAAAGTGTTTGAGAGAATTATTTGATTGAAATTGGAAATGTATATTCTGACTGCAGAAAATCAGTTTGGTTTTAAAAGAAAACATGGTACTGATCTCTGTATCTATGCTCTGAAGGAGATTGTCTCAGGTACACAAGTCTTAATTTATCTGCATTTTTATGCTTTATTGATGCTTACAAAGCTTTTGATCGAATTTGTCATGAAAAACTGTTTATGAAGCTAATAGCGAGAGGTGTCCCTAAACCTCTTGTGAGGATTTTGGTGTTCTCGTATGCCAATCAAACTTTTCATGTTAAATGGGACAATGTTGTATCAGCTCCTTTCCATGTTGGTAACGAAGTTCGACAAGGAGGAATTTGATTTCCCTTTTTGTTTAATATGGATATGGACGACTTATCAAGCCAGCTGAATAAGACAAATACAGGCTGTCTTGTTGGTGAATCTATTGTCAATCATCTGATGTACGCAGATTATCTGGTTCCACTCAGCCTGTTGCAACAGATGCTATGGGTGTGCTCTCAGTATGGCTTAGATCATGATATAAAATATAATGCAAAGAAAAGCCACATAATGATAGTCAGAAGTAATCAGGACAGGAAATTAACCTTCCCTACCTTTTATTTATCTGGCAGTCCCCTTGGTGTTTGTGAGGAAATAAAATATCTGCCATGTCATTTCTGATGATTGGACAGATGACAACGATATGTATCAACAGCGCTGTAAAATATATTCTCAGGCCAGTATGTTATTAAGGACGTTTTCTATGTGCTCAGATTCAGTTAAATGTTCCCTGTTTAGAACCTACATAACACCATTGTACACTGCTCATTTGTGGTCTATGTACAGGTAAAGGAGTATACAGATACTGAAAGTAGCCTACAATGATGCTTTTAGATTGCTACTTAATGTGCCAAGGTGGCATAGTGCTAGTCAGTTGTTTGTTTCTAAGCACGTACCAACCTGTAAGGCAATCCTGAGACAACTGATGTATGGTTTCAATGATGCTTTTAGATTGCTACTTAATGTGCCTAGGTGGCATAGTGCTGGTCAGTTGTTTCTGTCTAAGCACGTACCAACCTGTAAGGCACTCCTGAGACAACTGATGTATGGTTTCATGTGTCGACTGGACAAGTCTGAGAACTGAATAGTAGAGGCTCTGGTCAACCCTCTAAAGAGCTGCTATCGATTACTTGGAACTTAAGACTACATTGGCACAAAAGTCTTCATACTTTTTATGCACTGTATTATCTATGTTTTATGTTTTCGTTTTACTCTCTTTTTTAGAGCTCTATGTCTGTTATTTTATGTGGAACTTGGCGTCTGAAATAAAGATTTATATATATATAAATACATATATATATATATCAATGTTTCAGGATTTGTATAACTTTTTACCATTGGATACAAAATCGGAAATGCAATACCAAAAAGATCAGCTTTTGTTAAGAGATCCAAGATTACAAGATCCACAAGGCCTTTGCTAGAAACCAAGGAATGAGTGGGGGCTTGGTCAGCCCACACTCTCCTGAAATGTTGCGTGTGCGTCTTGCCAAGCCCGCGCGTGTGTAAGTTAAGGCTGAGTGTGTGAGGATGTGGAGCACGCGCGGGCAGGAGGAGGGGAGACATTCATTGGAAATTTGGCTTGAAATTAGCCAAGCAAGCATGTTTCAAATATTCACCAAAAATCAACCTTTGATCTTACAGTCAACTTTTTCACAGATTTGTGTTATAAACATTCTCAAGAGTCTTCATATGAACTTGTGATTGAATCAGAGTATCAGTTTTTGACTGGCTGATGTGTAAAGCATTATTTTAGCGTTAGCGATAAGTTCAATTTGCTTTATATCAATCATTTTTGGAGATATGAAGTTGCCTTTGCACACGGTAACATGTTGTAGTGTCTTCCATCGATATACCAAGTTTCGTGTTGATATCTCAAAGATTTGCTGAGACATGACTTCACATCCTGTTTGGCGGCTTTTCTGATGAATTTGATTGGCTGTACCGGACAAACGGTTGCGAGGATCAAAATTCTTTTCGATAACTTTTGTGAGGCTTGGTCTGAAGATCATCTCTGGTAACTTTGAAGAAGATATGACAAAAATTGTAGGAGGAGTAGGCTTTCAAAGGTTTTTGATAAAACCGGAAATAGCGGAAAATCTATATAACCGGAAATTGACGCCATGGGGTGCGTTGAACTCGGCTTGATCCAGGGAATCCAATGGTACCTCATTTTTGAAAATGGGTCATACGGTTCAAAAGTTGCGTGTGTAAACACAAGTGCAACTTTGACCCGTTGGTGGCGCTGGAGTGGTCTAATGGGAGACATGAAACTTGGTGTAGGTATAGAATCAACTGTCTTTAATGAGTGTGCCAAATTTCACAAAAAGTTGTCGAAGGGTTCTAGGGGCTGCCATTGACTTCCATGGAACAAGAATAATAATAATAATAAAACTAACAATAACAATAGGTTTCCTCCTGACGGAGGAATCCTAAATATAACTGCAAGCAGTAATGGCGGATTCCTCCAAACATTGCGAACCATTGAAAAATGTATATTCTTGACAAATTGGAACTGTATAGAAAAATCTATGCTGCAGAATTACCAATGGGATACCAAATCTGAAATATAATACCATCAAGATCCACAAGGGCCTTTATTTCAACCCAAGGAGTGAAGGGAGGGGGCTTGGTTAGCCTATCCATTCCAGAAAGCCTTTGTGCTCTAGGGCGTGGAATGTAGCGCCACCTATGGGTAATGGTGGGACAGTTGTGGTGTGGTAATTACCCTTCAGTCATGATGCTGGGATGAATGTTGGCCTATATGTAGAGACCAGGGAGACAGACACACCGGCCAGCTGCCCTGATGGGTCCGTGGTAGATCATTAATGCGGGTTGTATCCTACAACGCTCGTGGCCTCCGAGTAGGACATACTGCTGCTGATAGATCAAGACGTTTGGTGGTGGACACATTGCTGGACGAGAGTGACATTGTCTGCCTTCAAGAAACCTGGATGGCCAAGCAAGATCTGGACAAATTGAACTCCCTACACAAGAACTTTCATGGTGCTGGAGAGTCCACTACCGATCTCAGCATGAGAATGGTTTGTGGGAGGATAGCTGGTGGTGTAGCTATACTGTGGAACATAAAATATGACCCAACGGTAAAGGTGGTGTGGCTTAACGTTGACTGGGCTATTGGGTTGGAGTTTAATCACAATGAAAATAAATGTACTATTGTAAATGTGTACACACCATATGAATCCTATGACCATGAGGATGAATTTCAGAACAGGTTAGCTTTTATTCAGTCCTTCATAGAGGACAATAGTTCATGTTGTGTCTATGTCATGGGTGATTTTAATGCTGACATGTCAGATAAGTGTTTATTCGCACAACATCTGCAGCAGTTCTGTAATGAAACTAAATTAATTATATCAAGCGTTATTGCCTGATACAAGTTTTACCTATATAAGTGAAACGTGGCACACAACTTCCTGGCTAGACCATATTGTAACCACAGCCGATGCTCATGACTCACTGGAAAGTATAGAGATGTGTTATGGGCTGGCCACCACTGATCACGTACCAGTTGCTATGCTGCTAAATGTTGAGAGTGTACCCTTGTTGCTGGCCCCCCAAGAAAACTGGACTGGTCAAAATTGACCAAAGAGGTTATGCACAGATATTCTCTATTAACTGACAGCTTACATAGTGATGTTGCATTTTCTAGGGATGCCCTAATGTGCACGGATATGAACTGCAAGGATAAACATCATGCTGAAAAGCTCTGTGCCATGTATGATGATATTGTCAAATGTCTTTATGCTTCCAGTGAACCTTTTATTAATCACAAGAGTAAGGTCCCTAACGCACGGCCTGTCTGGAATGAGTTTGTGTCTGAGCAACATGCTGCTGCTAGAGAAGCCTTTAGAGTCTGGTCAGAGGCAGGCAGACCCAGACAGAGAGTGCTGCTTGATAACAAAAACCTCACAAATGCTAGATTTAAAAATGCACTCGTTTCATTAAGAGAAATGAAAACACAATGAGAGCAGACTCGCTGGCCAGAAAGATGCAGAATAACAATCTTACTGACTTCTGGAAGGAGGTCAAGATCATAAATAATAACAGAACTCCCCTCCCTTCTGATATCAAAGGGGTTAGTTGTCCAGAGAAGATTGCTGATCTATGGCATGAGCACTACAGTAAACTGTTTAATTGTGTTCAAAGTAACACAGTGAGAATTGATAATCAATATAAAGGTATCTCTGCAGACTTGATAGTTAGATCAGTAGATATTTATGATGCCATCCACATGCTAGACAACAACAAAGCTTGTGGTATGGATTCCATTTCTGCAGAGCATCTAAAAAATGCCAGTTATAGACTCAGTCCATTTCTAGCCATGTGTCTCACTGGAATTATGGTTCATGGTGTTCTACCGAACTCTATTATGTCAGTACTGTTAGTGCTTGTTGTTAAAGATAAGGCTGGTAAACTGAACAGCATAGACAACTGTAGCGCCTCTCTAGTTTGGTGGATTTGTAATGAGAGGTGGCTAACCTGAGTTCGTTAGTAATTGTTACTAACTTAAACCAATTTAACATATGAAAAAAACAATACAACCAACTGTTAAACAAAAACAGGAAAGATTTACTTCAGACAAAAAATCAGTTCTTCAGTTATTGGTTCAACATTTACATGACATCGTAATGCACATGGACACACAATACAAACTAGCCGGCAATGCTAACTACACGAATACCTTAATTCAGTACAGTTCTACGGTGCAGGCCTGAGTGTAGCTCGTGTGCGTTGTAGCCGTAAACAAAATGGCTGTTTCGCCAGGATGGCACAAAATAACAAGGAGCTGGTACCTCGGATCAGCAGTGCGGTAGCACACGCACTGCGGCAGAAGGGCGGCAGCAGGTGAAGGAGAGACCGACCAAATACTCTCGTGGATTTACGAGACGAACCAACTCAGGAAGAAGACTGAGGACGACGACAATCCCGACCTCCACCGGCTCCAACCTGGCACTCGCTGTCGCTAGTCTGGCGGCAAAGCCCGTGCTTAATCCAAAACCGCCAACAGCCAAACTCCTCTTTCTGGGTTATTGTTGTTGGTTGAGATATTCACCCAACAATATAAACATAACACCACTAATGATAATATAAAATCTTCACTCTTGGTATTTTACCGTACGCTACAATTTTCTTCTCCCTCCAACTCCTCCGCTCGCTCTGTCTTTTTCTACTCCAACCTCATCTACCCCAACTTCCCGTGTTACCCTGCCCTTTGACCTCAAACCGGATTGGCTTAACATCATAATCAAAATTAAAGCAACAACATAGATTCACAAAACATTCATCTTACTCTCTTCATATTTGTAACCGGTACATTTTAACATGCGTTTTTTAAACAACAGATATACATTTCCAAATGCTGTATTCAGTAAAACATGAACAATATGCATTTCTCATCAAATCAAAATCATACTCTCAAACCTTAAAGTCTATTTATTAAACTATGAACTTAAGTATTATGTATTCAAACTTTTATATTTATGTAATAGGATTGTTTCAACAGAAATGTTTACCACCCGGGCTACACAACTATCGACCCATTGCATTGGCCAGTATCTTGTCTAAAGTGTTTGAGAGAATTATTTGATTGAAATTGGAAATGTATATTCTGACTGCAGAAAATCAGTTTGGTTTTAAAAGAAAACATGGTACTGATCTCTGTATCTATGCTCTGAAGGAGATTGTCTCAGGTACACAAGTCTTAATTCATCTGTATTTTTATGCTTTATTGATGCTTACAAAGCTTTCGATCGAATTTGTCATGAAAAACTGTTTATGAAGCTAATAGCGAGAGGTTTCCCTAAACCTCTTGTGAGGATTTTGGTGTTCTGGTATGCCAATCAAACTTTTCATGTTAAATGGGACAATGTTGTATCAGCTGCTTTCCATGTTGGTAACGGAGTTCGACAAGGAGGAATTTG
Organism: Hypomesus transpacificus; assembly: GCF_021917145.1. Classification (NCBI taxonomy): domain Eukaryota; kingdom Metazoa; phylum Chordata; class Actinopteri; order Osmeriformes; family Osmeridae; genus Hypomesus; species Hypomesus transpacificus. Next base: position 137,807 of record NW_025813751.1, on the reverse strand, counting down.
ATTTCCCTTTTTGTTTAATATGGATATGGACGACTTATCAAGCCAGCTGAATAAGACAAATACAGGCTGTCTTGTTGGTGAATCTATTGTCAATCATCTGATGTACGCAGATTATCTGGTTCCACTCAGCCTGTTGCAACAGATGCTATGGGTGTGCTCTCAGTATGGCTTAGATCATGATATAAAATATAATGCAAAGAAAAGCCACATAATGATAGTCAGAAGTAATCAGGACAGGAAATTAACCTTCCCTACCTTTTATTTATCTGGCAGTCCCCTTGGTGTTTGTGAGGAAATAAAATATCTGCCATGTCATTTCTGATGATTGGACAGATGACAACGATATGTATCAACAGCGCTGTCAAATATATTCTCAGGCCAGTATGTTATTAAGGACGTTTTCTATGTGCTCAGATTCAGTTAAATGTTCCCTGTTTAGAACCTACATAACACCATTGTACACTGCTCATTTGTGGTCTATGTACAGGTAAAGGAGTATACAGATACTGAAAGTAGCCTACAATGATGCTTTTAGATTGCTACTTAATGTGCCAAGGTGGCATAGTGCTAGTCAGTTGTTTGTGTCTAAGCACGTACCAACCTGTAAGGCAATCCTGAGACAACTGATGTATGGTTTCAATGATGCTTTTAGATTGCTACTTAATGTGCCTAGGTGGCATAGTGCTGGTCAGTTGTTTCTGTCTAAGCACGTACCAACCTGTAAGGCACTCCTGAGACAACTGATGTATGGTTTCATGTGTCGACTGGACAAGTCTGAGAACTGAATAGTAGAGGCTCTGGTCAACCCTCTAAAGAGCTGCTATCGATTACTTGGAACTTAAGACTACATTGGCACAAAAGTCTTCATACTTTTTATGCACTGTATTATCTATGTTTTATGTTTTCGTTTTACTCTCTTTTTTATAGCTCTATGTCTGTTATTTTATGTGGAACTTGGCGTCTGAAATAAAGATTTATATATATATAAATACATATATATATATATATCAATGTTTCAGGATTTGTATAACTTTTTACCATTGCATACAAAATCGGAAATGCAATACTAAAAAGATCAGCTTTTGTTAAGAGATCCAAGATTACAAGATCCACAAGGCCTTTGCTAGAAACCAAGGAATGAGTGGGGGCTTGGTCAGCCCACACTCTCCTGAAATGTTGCGTGTGCGTCTTGCCAAGCCCGCGCGTGTGTAAGTTAAGGCTGAGTGTGTGAGGATGTGGAGCACGCGCGGGCAGGAGGAGGGGAGACATTCATTGGAAATTTGGCTAGAAATTAGCCAAGCAAGCATGTTTCAAATATTCACCAAAAATCGACCTTTGATCTTACAGTCAACTTTTTCACAGATTTGTGTTATAAACATTCTCAAGAGTCTTCATATGAACTTGTGATTGAATCAGAGTATCAGTTTTTGACTGGCTGATGTGTAAAGCATTATTTTAGCGTTAGCGATAAGTTCAATTTGCTTTATATCAATCATTTTTGGAGATATGAAGTTGCCTTTGCACACGGTAACATGTTGTAGTGTCTTCCATCGATATACCAAGTTTCGTGTTGATATCTCAAAGATTTGCTGAGACATGACTTCACATCCTGTTTGGCGGCTTTTCTGATGAATTTGATTGGCTGTACCGGACAAACGGTTGCGAGGATCAAAATTATTTTCGATAACTTTTGTGAGGCTTGGTCTGAAGATCATCTCTGGTAACTTTGAAGAAGATATGACAAAAATTGTAGGAGGAGTAGGCTTTCAAAGGTTTTTGATAAAACCGGAAATAGCGGAAAATCTATATAACCGGAAATTGACGCCATGGGGTGCGTTGAACTCGGCTTGATCCAGGGAATCCAATGGTACCTCATTTTTGAAAATGGGTCATACGGTTCAAAAGTTGCGTGTGTAAACACAAGTCCAACTTTGACCCGTTGGTGGCGCTGGAGTGGTCTAATGGGAGACATGAAACTTGGTGTAGGTATAGAATCAACTGTCCTTAATGAGTGTGCCAAATTTCACAAAAAGTTGTCGAAGGGTTCTAGGGGCTGCCATTGACTTCCATGGAACAAGAATAATAATAATAATAATAATAAAACTAACAATAACAATAGGTTTCCTCCTGACGGAGGAATCCTAATAATAATATAACTGCAAGCAGTAATGGCGGATTCCTCCAAACATTGCGAACCATTGAAAAATGTATATTCTTGACAAATTGGAACTGTATAGAAAAATCTATGCTGCAGAATTACCAATGGGATACCAAATCTGAAATATAATACCATCAAGATCCACAAGGGCCTTTATTTCAACCCAAGGAGTGAAGGGAGGGGGCTTGGTTAGCCTATCCATTCCAGAAAGCCTTTGTGCTTTAGGGCGTGGAATGTAGCGCCACCTATGGGTAATGGTGGGACAGTTGTGGTGTGGTAATTACCCTTGGTCTATACTTTCAAAAAAGCTCGACCAGAGCATACCCCCCACTCTCAGGGTACCGAGCTTCAGCTCAGTCATGATGCTGGGATGAATGTAGGCCTATATGTAGAGACCAGGGAGACAGACACACCGGCCAGCTGCCCTGATGGGTCCGTGGTAGATCATTAATGCGGGTTGTATCCTACAACGCTCGTGGCCTCCGAGTAGGACATACTGCTGCTGATAGATCAAGACGTTTGGTGGTGGACACATTGCTGGACGAGAGTGACATTGTCTGCCTTCAAGAAACCTGGATGGCCAAGCAAGATCTGGACAAATTGAACTCCCTACACAAGATGTTTCATAGTGCTGGAGAGTCCACTACCAATCTCAGCATGAGAATGGTTTGTGGGAGGATAGCTGGTGGTGTAGCTATACTGTGGAACATAAAATATGACCCAACGGTAAAGGTGGTGTGGCTTAACGTTGACTGGGCTATTGGGTTGGAGTTTAATCACAATGAAAATAAATTTACTATTGTAAATGTGTACACACCATATGAATCCTATGACCATGAGGATGAATTTCAGAACAGGTTAGCTTTTATTCAGTCCTTCATAGAGGACAATAGTTCATGTTGTGTCTATGTCATGGGTGATTTTAATGCTGAAATGTCAGATAAGCGTTTATTCGCACAACATCTGCAGCAGTTCTGTAATGAAACTAAATTAATTATATCAAGCGTTATTGCCTGATACAAGTTTTACCTATATAAGTGAAACGTGGCACACAACTTCCTGGCTAGACCATATTGTAACCACAGCCGATGCTCATGACTCACTGGAAAGTATAGAGATGTGTTATGGGCTGGCCACCACTGATCACATACCAGTTGCTATGCTGCTAAATGTTGAGATTGTACCCTTGTTGCTGGCCCCCCAAGAAAACTGGACTGGTCAAAATTGACCAAAGAGGTTCGGCACAGATATTCTCTATTAACTGACAGCTTACATAGTGATGTTGCATTTTCTAGGGATGCCCTAATGTGCACGGATATGAACTGCAAGGATAAACATCATGCTGAAAAGCTCTGTGCCATGTATGATGATATTGTCAAATGTCTTTATGCTTCCAGTGAACCTTTTATTAATCACAAGAGTAAGGTCCCTAACGCACGGCCTGTCTGGAATGAGTTTGTGTCTGAGCAACATGCTGCTGCTAGAGAAGCCTTTAGAGTCTGGTCAGAGGCAGGCAGACCCAGACAGGGAGTGCTGCTTGATAACAAAAACCTCACAAATGCTAGATTTAAATATGCACTCGTTTCATTAAGAGAAATGAAAACACAATGAGAGTAGACTCGCTGGCCAGAAAGATGCAGAATAACAATCTTACTGACTTCTGGAAGGAGGTCAAGATCATAAATAATAACAGAACTCCCCTCCCTTCTGATATCAAAGGGGTTAGTTGTCCAGAGAAGATTGCTGATCTATGGCATGAGCACTACAGTAAACTATTTAATTGTGTTCAAAGTAACACAGTGAGAATTGATAATCAATATAAAGGTATCTCTGCAGACTTGATAGTTAGATCAGTAGATATTTATGATGCCATCCACATGCTAGACAACAACAAAGCTTGTGGTATGGATTCCATTTCTGCAGAGCATCTAAAAAATGCCAGTTATAGACTCAGTCCATTTCTAGCCATGTGTCTCACTGGAATTATGGTTCATGGTGTTCTACCGAACTCTATTATGTCAGTACTGTTAGTGCCTGTTGTTAAAGATAAGGCTGGTAAACTGAACAGCATAGACAACTGTAGCGCCTCTCTAGTTTGGTGGATTTGTAATGAGAGGTGGCTAACCTGAGTTCGTTAGTAATTGTTACTAACTTAAACCAATTTAACATATGAAAAAAACAATACAACCAACTGTTAAACAAAAACAGGAAAGATTTACTTCAGACAAAAAATCAGTTCTTCAGTTATTGGTTCAACATTTACATGACATCGTAATGCACATGGACACACAATACAAACTAGCCGCAATGCTAACTACACGAATACCTTAATTCAGTACAGTTCTACGGTGCAGGCCTGAGTGTAGCTCGTGTGCGTTGTAGCCGTAAACAAAATGGCTGTTTCGCCAGGATGGCACAAAATAACAAGGAGCTGGTACCTCGGATCAGCAGTGCGGTAGCACACGCACTGCGGCAGAAGGGCGGCAGCAGGTGAAGGAGAGACCGACCAAATACTCTCGTGGATTTACGAGACGAACCAACTCAGGAAGAAGACTGAGGACGACGACAATCCCGACCTCCACCGGCTCCAACCTGGCACTCGCTGTCGCTAGTCTGGCGGCAAAGCCCGTGCTTAATCCAAAACCGCCAACAGCCAAACTCCTCTTTCTGGGTTATTGTTGTTGGTTGAGATATTCACCCAACAATATAAACATAACACCACTAATGATAATATAAAATCTTCACTCTTGGTATTTTACCGTACGCTACAATTTTCTTCTCCCTCCAACTCCTCCGCTCGCTCTGTCTTTTTCTACTCCAACCTCATCTACCCCAACTTCCCGTGTTACCCTGCCCTTTGACCTCAAACCGGATTGGCTTAACATCATAATCAAAATTAAAGCAACAACATAGATTCACAAAACATTCATCTTACTCTCTTCATATTTGTAACCGGTACATTTTAACATGCGTTTTTTAAACAACAGATATACATTTCCAAATGCTGTATTCAGTAAAACATGAACAATATGCATTTCTCATCAAATCAAAATCATACTCTCAAACCTTAAAGTCTATTTATTAAACTATGAACTTAAGTATTATGTATTCAAACTTTTATATTTATGTAATAGGATTGTTTCAACAGAAATGTTTACCACCCGGGCTACACAACTATCGACCCATTGCATTGGCCAGTATCTTGTCTAAAGTGTTTGAGAGAATTATTTGATTGAAATTGGAAATGTATATTCTGACTGCAGAAAATCAGTTTGGTTTTAAAAGAAAACATGGTACTGATCTCTGTATCTATGCTCTGAAGGAGATTGTCTCAGGTACACAAGTCTTAATTCATCTGTATTTTTATGCTTTATTGATGCTTACAAAGCTTTCGATCGAATTTGTCATGAAAAACTGTTTATGAAGCTAATAGCGAGAGGTTTCCCTAAACCTCTTGTGAGGATTTTGGTGTTCTGGTATGCAAATCAAACTTTTCATGTTAAATGGGACAATGTTGTATCAGCTGCTTTCCATGTTGGTAACGGAGTTCGACAAGGAGGAATTTGATTTCCCTTTTTGTTTAATATGGATATGGACGACTTATCAAGCCAGCTGAATAAGACAAATACAGGCTGTCTTGTTGGTGAATCTATTGTCAATCATCTGATGTACGCAGATTATCTGGTTCCACTCAGCCTGTTGCAACAGATGCTATGGGTGTGCTCTCAGTATGGCTTAGATCATGATATAAAATATAATGCAAAGAAAAGCCACATAATGATAGTCAGAAGTAATCAGGACAGGAAATTAACCTTCCCTACCTTTTATTTATCTGGCAGTCCCCTTGGTGTTTGTGAGGAAATAAAATATCTGCCATGTCATTTCTGATGATTGGACAGATGACAACGATATGTATCAACAGCGCTGTCAAATATATTCTCAGGCCAGTATGTTATTAAGGACGTTTTCTATGTGCTCAGATTCAGTTAAATGTTCCCTGTTTAGAACCTACATAACACCATTGTACACTGCTCATTTGTGGTCTATGTACAGGTAAAGGAGTATACAGATACTGAAAGTAGCCTACAATGATGCTTTTAGATTGCTACTTAATGTGCCAAGGTGGCATAGTGCTAGTCAGTTGTTTGTGTCTAAGCACGTACCAACCTGTAAGGCAATCCTGAGACAACTGATGTATGGTTTCAATGATGCTTTTAGATTGCTACTTAATGTGCCTAGGTGGCATAGTGCTGGTCAGTTGTTTCTGTCTAAGCACGTACCAACCTGTAAGGCACTCCTGAGACAACTGATGTATGGTTTCATGTGTCGACTGGACAAGTCTGAGAACTGAATAGTAGAGGCCCTGGTCAACCCTCTAAAGAGCTGCTATCGATTACTTGGAACTTAAGACTACATTGGCACAAAAGTCTTCATACTTTTTATGCACTGTATTATCTATGTTTTATGTTTTCGTTTTACTCTCTTTTTTATAGCTCTATGTCTGTTATTTTATGTGGAACTTGGCGTCTGAAATAAAGATTTATATATATATAAATACATATATATATATCAATGTTTCAGGATTTGTATAACTTTTTACCATTGCATACAAAATCGGAAATGCAATACTAAAAAGATCAGCTTTTGTTAAGAGATCCAAGATTACAAGATCCACAAGGCCTTGGCTAGAAACCAAGGAATGAGTGGGGGCTTGGTCAGCCCACACTCTCCTGAAATGTTGCGTGTGCGTCTTGCCAAGCCCGCGCGTGTGTAAGTTAAGGCTGAGTGTGTGAGGATGTGGAGCACGCGCGGGCAGGAGGAGGGGAGACATTCATTGGAAATTTGGCTAGAAATTAGCCAAGCAAGCATGTTTCAAATATTCACCAAAAATCGACCTTTGATCTTACAGTCAACTTTTTCACAGATTTGTGTTATAAACATTCTCAAGAGTCTTCATATGAACTTGTGATTGAATCAGAGTATCAGTTTTTGACTGGCTGATGTGTAAAGCATTATTTTAGCGTTAGCGATAAGTTCAATTTGCTTTATATCAATCATTTTTGGAGATATGAAGTTGCCTTTGCACACGGTAACATGTTGTAGTGTCTTCCATCGATATACCAAGTTTCGTGTTGATATCTCAAAGATTTGCTGAGACATGACTTCACATCCTGTTTGGCGGCTTTTCTGATGAATTTGATTGGCTGTACCGGACAAACGGTTGTGAGGATCAAAATTCTTTTCGATAACTTTTGTGACGCTTGGTCTGAAGATCATCTCTGGTAACTTTGAAGAAGATATGACAAAAATTGTAGGAGGAGTAGGCTTTCAAAGGTTTTTGATAAAACCGGAAGTAGCGGAAAATCTATATAACCGGAAATTGACGCCATGGGGTGCGTTGAACTCGGCTTGAACCAGGGAATCCAATGGTACCTCATTTTTGAAAATGGGTCATACGGTTCAAAAGTTGCGTGTGTAAACACAAGTCCAACTTTGACCCGTTGGTGGCGCTGGAGTGGTCTAATGGGAGACATGAAACTTGGTGTAGGTATAGAATCAACTGTCCTTAATGAGTGTGCCAAATTTCACAAAAAGTTGTCGAAGTGTTCTAGGGGCTGCCATTGACTTCCATGGAACAAGAATAATAATAATAATAATAATAAAACTAACAATAACAATAGGTTTCCTCCTGACGGAGGAATCCTAATAATAATAATAAAACTAACAATAACAATAGGTTTCCTCCTGACGGAGGAATCCTAATAATAAAACTAACAATAACAATAGGTTTCCTCCTGACGGAGGAATCCTAATAATAATAAAACTAACAATAACAATAGGTTTCCTCCTGACGGAGGAATCCTAAATATAACTGCAAGCAGTAATGGCGGATTCCTCCAAACATTGCGAACCATTGAAAAATGTATATTCTTGACAAATTGGAACTGTATAGAAAAATCTATGCTGCAGAATTACCAATGGGATACCAAATCTGAAATATAATACCACCAGGATCCACAAGGGCCTTTATTTCAACTCAAGGAGTGAAGGGAGGGGGCTTGGTTAGCCTATCCATTCCAGAAAGCCTTTGTGCTTTAGGGCGTGGAATGTAGCGCCACATATGGGTAATGGTGGGACAGTTGTGGTTTGGTAATTACCCTTGGTCTATACTTTCAAAAAAGCTCGACCAGAGAATACCCCCCGCTCTCAGGGTACCGAGCTTCAGCTCAGTCATGATGCTGGGATGAATGTAGGCCTATATGTAGAGACCAGGGAGACAGACACACCGGCCAGCTGCCCTGATGGGTCCGTGGTAGATCATTAATGCGGGTTGTATCCTACAACGCTCGTGGCCTCCGAGTAGGACATACTGCTGCTGATAGATCAAGACGTTTGGTGGTGGACACATTGCTGGACGAGAGTGACATTGTCTGCCTTCAAGAAACCTGGATGACCAAGCAAGATCTGGACAAATTGAACTCCCTACACAAGAACTTTCATGGTGCTGGAGAGTCCACTACCGATCTCAGCATGAGAATGGTTTGTGGGAGGATAGCTGGTGGTGTAGCTATACTGTGGAACATAAAATATGACCCAACGGTAAAGGTGGTGTGGCTTAACGTTGACTGGGCTATTGGGTTGGAGTTTAATCACAATGAAAATAAATGTACTATTGTAAATGTGTACACACCATATGAATCCTATGACCATGAGGATGAATTTCAGAACAGGTTAGCTTTTATTCAGTCCTTCATAGAGGACAATAGTTCATGTTGTGTCTATGTCATGGGTGATTTTAATGCTGACATGTCAGATAAGTGTTTATTCGCACAACATCTGCAGCAGTTCTGTAATGAAACTAAATTAATTATATCAAGCGTTATTGCCTGATACAAGTTTTACCTATATAAGTGAAACGTGGCACACAACTTCCTGGCTAGACCATATTGTAACCACAGCCGATTCTCATGACTCACTGGAAAGTATAGAGATGTGTTATGGGCTGGCCACCACTGATCACATACCAGTTGCTATGCTGCTAAATGTTGAGAGTGTACCCTTGTTGCTGGCCCCCCAAGAAAACTGGACTGGTCAAAATTGACCAAAGAGGTTCGGCACAGATATTCTCTATTAACTAATTCTCGGATATGAACTGCAAGGATAAACATAATGCTGAAAAGCTCTGTGCCATGTATGATGATATTGTCAAATGTCTTTATGCTTCCAGTGAACCTTTTATTAATCACAAGAGTAAGGTCCCTAACGCACGGCCTGTCTGGAATGAGTTTGTGTCTGAGCAACATGCTGCTGCTAGAGAAGCCTTTAGAGTCTGGTCAGAGGCAGGCAGACCCAGACAGAGAGTGCTGCTTGATAACAAAAACCTCACAAATGCTAGATTTAAATATGCACTCGTTTCATTAAGAGAAATGAAAACACAATGAGAGCAGACTCGCTGGCCAGAAAGATGCAGAATAACAATCTTACTGACTTCTGGAAGGAGGTCAAGATCATAAATAATAACAGAACTCCCCTCCCTTCTGATATCAAAGGGGTTAGTTGTCCAGAGAAGATTGCTGATCTATGGCATGAGCACTACAGTAAACTATTTAATTGTGTTCAAAGTAACACAGTGAGAATTGATAATCAATATAAAGGTATCTCTGCAGACTTGATAGTTAGATCAGTAGATATTTATGATGCCATCCACATGCTAGACAACAACAAAGCTTGTGGTATGGATTCCATTTCTGCAGAGCATCTAAAAAATGCCAGTTATAGACTCAGTCCATTTCTAGCCATGTGTCTCACTGGAATTATGGTTCATGGTGTTCTACCGAACTCTATTATGTCAGTACTGTTAGTGCCTGTTGTTAAAGATAAGGCTGGTAAACTGAACAGCATAGACAACTGTAGCGCCTCTCTAGTTTGGTGGATTTGTAATGAGAGGTGGCTAACCTGAGTTCGTTAGTAATTGTTACTAACTTAAACCAATTTAACATATGAAAAAAACAATACAACCAACTGTTAAACAAAAACAGGAAAGATTTACTTCAGACAAAAAATCAGTTCTTCAGTTATTGGTTCAACATTTACATGACATCGTAATGCACATGGACACACAATACAAACTAGCCGGCAATGCTAACTACACGAATACCTTAATTCAGTACAGTTCTACGGTGCAGGCCTGAGTGTAGCTCGTGTGCGTTGTAGCCGTAAACAAAATGGCTGTTTCGCCAGGATGGCACAAAATAACAAGGAGCTGGTACCTCGGATCAGCAGTGCGGTAGCACACGCACTGCGGCAGAAGGGCGGCAGCAGGTGAAGGAGAGACCGACCAAATACTCTCGTGGATTTACGAGACGAACCAACTCAGGAAGAAGACTGAGGACGACGACAATCCCGACCTCCACCGGCTCCAACCTGGCACTCGCTGTCGCTAGTCTGGCGGCAAAGCCCGTGCTTAATCCAAAACCGCCAACAGCCAAACTCCTCTTTCTGGGTTATTGTTGTTGGTTGAGATATTCACCCAACAATATAAACATAACACCACTAATGATAATATAAAATCTTCACTCTTGGTATTTTACCGTACGCTACAATTTTCTTCTCCCTCCAACTCCTCCGCTCGCTCTGTCTTTTTCTACTCCAACCTCATCTACCCCAACTTCCCGTGTTACCCTGCCCTTTGACCTCAAACCGGATTGGCTTAACATCATAATCAAAATTAAAGCAACAACATAGATTCACAAAACATTCATCTTACTCTCTTCATATTTGTAACCGGTACATTTTAACATGCGTTTTTTAAACAACAGATATACATTTCCAAATGCTGTATTCAGTAAAACATGAACAATATGCATTTCTCATCAAATCAAAATCATACTCTCAAACCTTAAAGTCTATTTATTAAACTATGAACTTAAGTATTATGTATTCAAACTTTTATATTTATGTAATAGGATTGTTTCAACAGAAATGTTTACCACCCGGGCTACACAACTATCGACCCATTGCATTGGCCAGTATCTTGTCTAAAGTGTTTGAGAGAATTATTTGATTGAAATTGGAAATGTATATTCTGACTGCAGAAAATCAGTTTGGTTTTAAAAGAAAACATGGTACTGATCTCTGTATCTATGCTCTGAAGGAGATTGTCTCAGGTACACAAGTCTTAATTCATCTGTATTTTTATGCTTTATTGATGCTTACAAAGCTTTCGATCGAATTTGTCATGAAAAACTGTTTATGAAGCTAATAGCGAGAGGTTTCCCTAAACCTCTTGTGAGGATTTTGGTGTTCTGGTATGCCAATCAAACTTTTCATGTTAAATGGGACAATGTTGTATCAGCTGCTTTCCATGTTGGTAACGGAGTTCGACAAGGAGGAATTTGATTTCCCTTTTTGTTTAATATGGATATGGACGACTTATCAAGCCAGCTGAATAAGACAAATACAGGCTGTCTTGTTGGTGAATCTATTGTCAATCATCTGATGTACGCAGATTATCTGGTTCCACTCAGCCTGTTGCAACAGATGCTATGGGTGTGCTCTCAGTATGGCTTAGATCATGATATAAAATATAATGCAAAGAAAAGCCACATAATGATAGTCAGAAGTAATCAGGACAGGAAATTAACCTTCCCTACCTTTTATTTATCTGGCAGTCCCCTTGGTGTTTGTGAGGAAATAAAATATCTGCCATGTCATTTCTGATGATTGGACAGATGACAACGATATGTATCAACAGCGCTGTCAAATATATTCTCAGGCCAGTATGTTATTAAGGACGTTTTCTATGTGCTCAGATTCAGTTAAATGTTCCCTGTTTAGAACCTACATAACACCATTGTACACTGCTCATTTGTGGTCTATGTACAGGTAAAGGAGTATACAGATACTGAAAGTAGCCTACAATGATGCTTTTAGATTGCTACTTAATGTGCCAAGGTGGCATAGTGCTAGTCAGTTGTTTGTGTCTAAGCACGTACCAACCTGTAAGGCAATCCTGAGACAACTGATGTATGGTTTCAATGATGCTTTTAGATTGCTACTTAATGTGCCTAGGTGGCATAGTGCTGGTCAGTTGTTTCTGTCTAAGCACGTACCAACCTGTAAGGCACTCCTGAGACAACTGATGTATGGTTTCATGTGTCGACTGGACAAGTCTGAGAACTGAATAGTAGAGGCCCTGGTCAACCCTCTAAAGAGCTGCTATCGATTACTTGGAACTTAAGACTACATTGGCACAAAAGTCTTCATACTTTTTATGCACTGTATTATCTATGTTTTATGTTTTCGTTTTACTCTCTTTTTTATAGCTCTATGTCTGTTATTTTATGTGGAACTTGGCGTCTGAAATAAAGATTTATATATATATAAATACATATATATATATCAATGTTTCAGGATTTGTATAACTTTTTACCATTGCATACAAAATCGGAAATGCAATACTAAAAAGATCAGCTTTTGTTAAGAGATCCAAGATTACAAGATCCACAAGGCCTTGGCTAGAAACCAAGGAATGAGTGGGGGCTTGGTCAGCCCACACTCTCCTGAAATGTTGCGTGTGCGTCTTGCCAAGCCCGCGCGTGTGTAAGTTAAGGCTGAGTGTGTGAGGATGTGGAGCACGCGCGGGCAGGAGGAGGGGAGACATTCATTGGAAATTTGGCTAGAAATTAGCCAAGCAAGCATGTTTCAAATATTCACCAAAAATCGACCTTTGATCTTACAGTCAACTTTTTCACAGATTTGTGTTATAAACATTCTCAAGAGTCTTCATATGAACTTGTGATTGAATCAGAGTATCAGTTTTTGACTGGCTGATGTGTAAAGCATTATTTTAGCGTTAGCGATAAGTTCAATTTGCTTTATATCAATCATTTTTGGAGATATGAAGTTGCCTTTGCACACGGTAACATGTTGTAGTGTCTTCCATCGATATACCAAGTTTCGTGTTGATATCTCAAAGATTTGCTGAGACAGGACTTCACATCCTGTTTGGCGGCTTTTCTGATGAATTTGATTGGCTGTACCGGACAAACGGTTGTGAGGATCAAAATTCTTTTCGATAACTTTTGTGACGCTTGGTCTGAAGATCATCTCTGGTAACTTTGAAGAAGATATGACAAAAATTGTAGGAGGAGTAGGCTTTCAAAGGTTTTTGATAAAACCGGAAGTAGCGGAAAATCTATATAACCGGAAATTGACGCCATGGGGTGCGTTGAACTCGGCTTGAACCAGGGAATCCAATGGTACCTCATTTTTGAAAATGGGTCATACGGTTCAAAAGTTGCGTGTGTAAACACAAGTCCAACTTTGACCCATTGGTGGCGCTGGAGTGGTCTAATGGGAGACATGAAACTTGGTGTAGGTATAGAATCAACTGTCCTTAATGAGTGTGCCAAATTTCACAAAAAGTTGTCGAAGTGTTCTAGGGGCTGCCATTGACTTCCATGGAACAAGAATAATAATAATAATAAAACTATAACTGCAAGCAGTAATCCTAATAAATATAACTGCAAGCAGTAATGGCGGATTCCTCCAAACATTGCGAACCATTGAAAAATGTATATTCTTGACAAATTGGAATTGTATAGAAAAATCTATGCTGCAGAATTACCAATGGGATACCAAATCTGAAATATAATACCATCAAGATCCACAAGGGCCTTTATTTCAACCCAAGGAGTGAAGGGAGGGGGCTTGGTTAGCCTATCCATTCCAGAAAGCCTTTGTGCTTTAGGGCGTGGAATGTAGCGCCACCTATGGATAATGGTGGGACAGTTGTGGTGTGGTAATTACCCTTGGTCTATACTTTCAAAAAAGCTCGACTAGAGCACACCCCCCGCTCTCAGGGTACCGAGCTTCAGCTCAGTCATGATGCTGGGATGAATGTAGGCCTATATGTAGAGACCAGGGAGACAGACACACTGGCCAGCTGCCCTGATGGGTCCGTGGTAGATCATTAATGCGGGTTGTATCCTACAACGCTCGTGGCCTCCGAGTAGGACATACTGCTGCTGATAGATCAAGACGTTTGGTGGTGGACACATTGCTGGACGAGAGTGACATTGTCTGCTTTCAAGAAACCTGGATGGCCAAGCAAGATCTGGACAAATTGAACTCCCTACACAAGATGTTTCATGGTGCTGGAGAGTCCACTACCGATCTCAGCATGAGAATGGTTTGTGGGAGGATAGCTGGTGGTGTAGCTATACTGTGGAACATAAAATATGACCCAACGGTAAAGGTGGTTTGGCTTAACGTTGACTGGGCTATTGGGTTGGAGTTTAATCACAATGAAAATAAATGTACTATTGTAAATGTGTACACACAATATGAATCCTATGACCATGAGGATGAATTTCAGAACAGGTTAGCTTTTATTCAGTCCTTCATAGAGGACAATAGTTCATGTAGTGTCTATGTCATGGGTGATTTTAATGCTGACATGTCAGATAAGCGTTTATTCTTACAACATCTGCAGCAGTTCTGTAATGAAACTAAATTAATTATATCAAGCGTTATTGCCTGATACAAATTTTACCTATATAAGTGAAACGTGGCACACAACTTCCTGGCTAGACCATATTGTAACCACAGCCGATGCTCATGACTCACTGGAAAGTATAGAGATGTGTTATGGGCTGGCCACCACTGATCACATACCAGTTGCTATGCTGCTAAATGTTGAGAGTGTACCCTTGTTGCTGGCCCCCCAAGAAAACTGGACTGGTCAAAATTGACCAAAGAGGTTATGCACAGATATTCTCTATTAACTGACAGCTTACATAGTGATGTTGCATTTTCTAGGGATGCCCTAATGTGCACGGATATGAACTGCAAGGATAAACATCATGCTGAAAAGCTCTGTGCCATGTATGATGATATTGTCAAATGTCTTTATGCTTCCCGTGAACCTTTTATTAATCACAAGAGTAAGGTCCCTAACGCACGGCCTGTCTGGAATGAGTTTGTGTCTGAGCAACATGATGCTGCTAGAGAAGCCTTTAGAGTCTGGTCAGAGGCAGGCAGACCCAGACAGGGATTGCTGCTTGATAACAAAAACCTCACAAATGCTAGATTTAAATATGCACTCGTTTCATTAAAGGGGCAATTGACTGGGTTTTTTGGGTATTTCACACTGTTCCTTAAGGTCTCCGAATAGGGTATGTAACATAGGTTGGGTTGAAAATGGCCCGGGTGCTGTTCTATGCCCTCTGACAGATCCTCTGAAATGTTCCCGGGAAAAAACACTAGCTTTTCTCCTTTTATGGTATGCTCATTAATATTTAGATAAGCTGCGCGCTGATTGGTTGGTTATCAACGAGTGAAGCTGGGAGCAAAAACGCAACACGGCCAACAGCAGCACTCGCTGAAACACCAAAGTTGGAGACTTGAAATAAAAACGCGCAAATAAATCTATTGTGTCTACACAACACTGTTTTCAACAGATTGACTATATATCATTTGAAATGATAACATTACTTGTTTCCACTGCTGTTGTTAAAGCAAACTGGATTGACTTAGGTGGGTAGAACGTTAGGCTACAGCTTAGCAACCAAACCATATCGTGATTCTACTCGGCTTCAGTTAGCTAGCTAGGCTAGCTCTAGATATCTTGCTGTAAAATAACATGACAAAGATCTGGACAAACATGCATCGTGAATTGTAGATTTTCATTACACAGGTTATTTATTTGAATGAAACACAGTCAGGAACATGAATCAACGTTAGCCCCATTGCCAATAAACTAGGCTAAATGATCACACATTCTACCTATGCTCTTGCATTAACTAGCAAGCTAAACTTGTTTACATGCCTACAGTCTAGGTGTTACTAGTAACAGTTACTAGCAATGCTAACGTATCCTGTATCTATAACCTGCCTTTCTCCAGTTCTTTCAAATAGATTATCTGGACAGGCGTTAGCAATAAGCCAGACTGCAGTTCGTTTTCTGGCTATTTTTCGGAAGCTTCCCTTCTAATACCGACTACAGCTAGTCTAGCTAGAGTCATTTGATGTGTGTAGAAACGTATTTAGCATTCTACCTGGTATGCTATATACAGGAAACGTTAGCATTGCTAATAACTGTTAGCACAACATCATACTGTCCTTATAGCTTGCGGTTGCAATGAGCATACGGTTGGAACAGCACCTCTTTCCAGGTTCAGCTTCCTAGCATATCCTGCTTGAAATTGTCCAAGGTTGTCAAAACTGTCTTGGGTGAAATGTTCAGAGCAAATGAATGATTGAGTGTCGACTTCGCCGGGATCTTCTCATAGACAACAGCAGCCATGCCTGTTGAATGTTTGGCTCCTTGGGAAGACTGAGTGTTAGCCTTCCCTGTACAGCCTGGAACACAGCATTTACGACCGTGGTCCATTTTCAATATCCTTGTTATAATTCAAAACGTTCTTCTTTGTAATTCCTTATAAGTAGCCCACACAGAGCAGCGCGCAGCTAAACTAGTATCAGAGATAGACGCTACCTCAGACTGGTCTGTATGTAAATTCTGGGGCGTGACAAAGATACAGACCAGAGCCAATAAGAGGGCAATCACCGGTCCTACGTAGGACCGGTGGCTTTTTTGAAAAGCTAGCGTTTTACAGCCAATTTTTTTCTTTTTGAGATTTGAATAGGAAAGAGGTGTCAATGGACTTTGATATTCACGGTATGTTCAGTTTACCCTCCGAACTGTCGTTTTTCAACAATGACAAGGTAAAATCGGTTTTGCAGTCAATTGCCCCTTTAAGAGAAATGAAAACACAATGAGAGCAGACTCGCTGGCCAGAAAGATGCAGAATAACAATCTTACTGACTTCTGGAAGGAGGCCAAGATCATAAATAATAACAGAACTCCCCTCCCTTCTGATATCAAAGGGGTTAGTTGTCCAGAGAAGATTGCTGATCTATGGCATGAGCACTACAGTAAACTATTTAATTGTGTTCAAAGTAACACAGTGAGAATTGATAATCAATATAAAGGTATCTCTGCAGACTTGATAGTTAGATCAGTAGATATTTATGATGCCATCCACATGCTAGACAACAACAAAGCTTGTGGTATGGATTGCATTTCTGCAGAGCATCTAAAAAATGCCAGTTATAGACTCAGTCCATTTCTAGCCATGTGTCTCACTGGAATTATGGTTCATGGTGTTCTACCGAACTCTATTATGTCAATACTGTTAGTGCCTGTTGTTAAAGATAAGGCTGGTAAACTAAACAGCATAGACAGCTATCGACCCATTGCATTGGCCAGTATCTTGTCTAAAGTGTTTGAGAGAATTATTTGATTGAAATTGGAAATGTATATTCTGACTGCAGAAAATCAGTTTGGTTTTACTGAAAGTAGCCTACAATGATGCTTTTAGATTGCTACTTAATGTGCCAAGGTGGCATAGTGCTAGTCAGTTGTTTGTGTCTAAGCACGTACCAACCTGTAAGGCAATCCTGAGACAACTGATGTATGGTTTCAATTATGCTTTTAGATTGCTACTTAATGTGCCTAGATGGCATAGTGCTGGTCAGTTGTTTCTGTCTAAGTACGTACCAACCTGTAAGGCACTCCTGAGACAACTGATGTATGGTTTCATGTGTCGACTGGACAAGTCTGAGAACTGAATAGTAGAGGCTCTGGTCAACCCTCTAAAGAGCTGCTATCGATTACTTGGAACTTAAGACTACATTGGCACAAAAGTCTTCATACTTTTTATGCACTGTATTATCTATGTTTTATGTTTTCGTTTTACTCTCTTTTTTATAGCTCTGTCTGTTATTTTATGTGGAACTTGGCGTCTGAAATAAAGATTTATATATATATAAATACATATATATATTCAAGTTCAAGTTCAAGTTCAAGTCTTTTATTTGTCAGGTGCACAGAGCAACACAAGGTTAGACTGGGCACTGAAATTCTTAAGACAAGACAACGCAAGCACTTGGCATAACATAACATATAAGTACACAGAACAAATTTACATCTATGCTGAGCTTAGATAAGTGAACTTCCTAAATATACAGATAGCAATAAATAAACGACTATACTAACCCTAACACTAAAACTTCCTAAATTACAGATAACAATAAATAGTACGCTATACTAACCCTAATACACAAAAAAAAAAAAACCTGTTACAACCCTATAAACTAATCTAACCTAAATGGAGTACAGTGCAGTAGTGCAAATTTACAGATCAGTGACTTTGTCAATGACCAAACAGGAGCCTGGTGGCGAGGTACAGTAGTGCAATGTTACTGAAAGAGCAACCAGTAGCTGAAAGTGACAGTGTATAAGTGACTAGTGTGCAGTAAAAATGTCCATATCAGTGTCCATTGAGAAGCCTGATGACCCTTGGGTAGAAACTGTTGTCCAGTCTGCGTGTGCGCGACCGGATGCTGCGGTAACGCCTGCCAGAAGGCAACGGGGTAAAGAGACTGAAGGATGGGTGGGAACAGTCTCTTAGAATCCTGCTGGCTTTCCTAAGGCAACGTGTGTGGTAGGTGTCCTGTAGGGCTGGGAGCTTCCTGCCGATGATGAACTCAGCAGAACGGACCACACTTCGTAGGGCCTTGCGGTCCCGGTCTGTGCAGCTCCCATACCACACTGTGATACAACCAGTCAGAATGCTTTCTATAGTGCATCTGTAAAAGTTAGTAAGGATGACTGAGTCCATACCAAACTTCTTCAGTCTCCTCAGGAAGAAGAGGCGCTTACGGGCCGTTTTGACCACCTTGTCCGTGTGAACAGACCAGGTGAGGTCATTGCTGATGTTCACCCCGAGGAACTTGAAGCAGCTGACCTTGTCCACTTCCGATCCATTGATGAATAGGGGTGCATGCTCCTCCTCCTGCCGCCTCCTAAAGTCCACAATCATCTCCTTGGTCTTGCTGATGTTAAGAGAGAGGTTGTTGTCCTGACACCATGATGTCAGGGTGTCAACCTCCTCTCTGTAGGCTGACTCGTCACTGTCAGAGATGAGGCCCACGATGGTTGTGTCGTCAGCAAACTTAACGAGGAGGTTGGAGCTGTGCGTAGCCGCACAGTCGTGGGTGAACAAGGAGAACAGGAGAGGGCTGAGCACACAGCCCTGGGGGGTGCCTGTGTTGGTGATCAGTACAGATGAAGTGCGGTCACCGATTCTCACCACCTGTGGCCTCCCCGTCAGGAAGTGGAAGATCCACTTGCAGAGGGAGGTGCTTAGTCCCAGGTCCACAAGCTTGGAGACCAGTCTGGAGGGGATGATGGTGTTGAATGCAGAGCTGTAGTCAATGAACAGCATCCTCACATATGTATTCCCCTTGTCCAGGTGGGAGAGAGCGGTGTGCATGGTCAGAGCGATGGCATCGTCTGTAGACCTATTGGACCGGTATGCAAACTGCATAGGGTCCAGTGTGGGGGGCAGCGAGGAGCAGATGAATGATTTGACTAGCCGCTCGAAGCACTTCATGATGATAGAGGTCAGTGCTATTGGGCGATAGTCATTCAGACATGTGACCTTGGTGTTCTTGGGCACAGGGATGATGGTGGTCCTCTTGAAGCAGGTGGGGAGTACAGACAGGTTAAGGGAGAGGTTGAAGATGTCACTGAAGACCCCTGCCAGCTGGTCAGCGCAGCCCCTAAGGGCCCTACCTGATATGCCGTCTGGGCCAGGTGCCTTGCGAGGGTTGATCTTCTTAAAGCATAGCCTCACCTCAGCTACAGTTAGTGTAGGCACACCACTGGCTTGGCCTTCAGGTAGCTCCACTGCAGGGGGTTCACTGTCCCTCTCAAAGCGAGCGTAGAAGGAGTTCAGCTCGTCTGGCAGTAGGACAGAAGACTGGGTCTCATTGTAGCCTCTCCCTTTGTAGTCTGTAATGGCTTTAAGTCCACTCCACATGCGCCTGGGGTCAGAGCCATGGTAGCTGGACTCCACCTTGGTCCTGTAGGCCCTTTTCGCTGCTTTGATGGCCTTCAGAAGGTCGTATCTGGCCTTCCTGTACTCATCAGGGTCCCCAGAATTAAAGGCGACAGTACGGGCTCTCAGCTTGGCCCGGACCGCGGCATCAACCCAGGGCTTCTGATTTGGGAAAGACCGGACAACCTTCTTGGGGACAACGTCATCAATGCAGTGCTGGATGTAGCTGGAGACAGTGTCTGAGTATTCGTTAATGTCCCCATCTGCTGCGTCCCTGAACATCAGCCAGTCAGTGGTGTCAAAGCAGTCCTGGAGGGTCGCCACACACTCGTCACTCCATAGGTGAACTGACCTCTCAACCGGTCTGACCTGTTTGAGCTTTTGTTCATATGCGGGGAGAAGAAGAATGGAGGTGTGATCAGCCTTCCCAAAGGCAGGGCGGGGGAGGGGTTTGTAACTGCCCTTGAATGTTGTATAACAATGGTCAAGGATCTGGTCTCCACGTGTGAAGAAGTCAATGTGCTGATAGTATTTGGGCAGGACTTTCTTCATGTTAGCTCTGTTGAAATCACCAACAACAATGAAGGCTGCCTCTGGGTGCACATTTTCCAGACCATTGATAATCCCATACAGTTCATCCAAAGCAGCGGCCTTGTCTACCTGGGGGGGGATGTAGACTGCACTCATGACGACCGCAGTGAATTCCCGAGGTAGATAGAAGGGTCTGATTTTTACAGTTAGCAGCTCAAGGACCGGAGAGCAGTGAGATGCTAATACCGCTACATCCGTAGCCCAGAGAGAGTTGACCATAACACAGACCCCTCCGCCCCTGCACTTCCCTGAGTCAGCTGTTCTGTCCTGGCGGTATATGGTGAATCCCGACGGGGTAACCGCTGCGTCGGAGATCTCCGGAGACAGCCAGGTCTCAACGAACGCCAGTACACAGCAGTTCCTGATGTCCCGTTGGAATTTGACACGAGCGTTAAGTTCATCCATTTTGTTGTCGATGGACTGAACGTTAGCTAGTAAGATGGTTGGAAGAGCAGGTTTGAAGCATCGTTTCCGAGTTCGAACAAGGACTCCAGCACGCCGGCCACGTTTCTTCTTTCTCCGTCTAGCGGGTAAACAGAACGGCGAAACAGCAAAGGGCCAGCTGCAGTCCGAGCTCGCACTCCGAGAAGTGGAATTAAAGTTCGTAAAATGATCCTTGCCAAGTGACAACTTAATGTCCAGAAGTGTCTGCCGGTCGTACTGAATAAACGACAATAAAACATTGACAAAACAAGTAACGAACACTAAAAAGACTAACAAAAAGCTGGGTTTTTGCGGAGCTCTTGTCGACGCAGCCATCGCGTAGGCGCGCCGGAAGTAGGATCTTATATATATCATATGTTTCAGGATTTGTATAACTTTTTACCATTGCATACAAAATCGGAAATGCAATACTAAAAAGATCAGCTTTTGTTAAGAGATCCAAGATTACAAGATCCACAAGGCCTTGGCTAGAAACCAAGGAATGAGTGGGGGCTTGGTCAGCCCACACTCTCCTGAAATGTTGCATGTGCGTCTTGCCAAGCCCGCGCGTGTGTAAGTTAAGGCTGAGTGTGTGAGGATGTGGAGCACGCGCGGGCAGGAGGAGGGGAGACATTCATTGGAAATTTGGCTAGAAATTAGCCAAGCAAGCATGTTTCAAATATTCACCAAAAATCGACCTTTGATCTTACAGTCAACTTTTTCACAGATTTGTGTTATAAACATTCTCAAGAGTCTTCATATGAACTTGTGATTGAATCAGAGTATCAGTTTTTGACTGGCTGATGTGTAAAGCATTATTTTAGCGTTAGCGATAAGTTCAATATGCTTTATATCAATCATTTTTGGAGATATGAAGTTGCCTTTGCACACGGTAACATGTTGTAGTGTCTTCCATCGATATACCAAGTTTCGTGTTGATATCTCAAAGATTTGCTGAGACATGACTTCACATCCTGTTTGGCGGCTTTTCTGATGAATTTGATTGGCTGTACCGGACAAACGGTTGTGAGGATCAAATTTCTTTTCGATAACTTTTGTGACGCTTGGTCTGAAGATCATCTCTGGTAACTTTGAAGAAGATATGACAAAAATTGTAGGAGGAGTAGGCTTTCAAAGGTTTTTGATAAAACCGGAAGTAGCGGAAAATCTATATAACCGGAAATTGACGCCATGGGGTGCGTTGAACTCGGCTTGAACCAGGGAATCCAATGGTACCTCATTTTTGAAAATGGGTCATACGGTTCAAAAGTTGCGTGTGTAAACACAAGTCCAACTTTGACCCGTTGGTGGCGCTGGAGTGGTCTAATGGGAGACATGAAACTTGGTGTAGGTATAGAATCAACTGTCCTTAATGAGTGTGCCAAATTTCACAAAAAGTTGTCGAAGTGTTCTAGGGGCTGCCATTGACTTCCATGGAACAAGAATAATAATAATAAATATAACTGCAAGCAGTAATGGCGGATTCCTCCAAACATTGCGAACCATTGAAAAATGTATATTCTTGACAAATTGGAACTGTATAGAAAAATCTATGCTGCAGAATTACCAATGGGATACCAAATCTGAAATATAATACCATCAAGATCCACAAGGGCCTTTATTTCAACCCAAGGAGTGAAGGGAGGGGGCTTGGTTAGCCTATCCATTCCAGAAAGCCTTTGTGCTTTAGGGCGTGGAATGTAGCGCCACCTATGGGTAATGGTGGGACAGTTGTGGTGTGGTAATTACCCTTGGTCTATACTTTCAAAAAAGCTCGACCAGAGCATACCCCCCACTCTCAGGGTACCGAGCTTCAGCTCAGTCATGATGCTGGGATGAATGTAGGCCTATATGTAGAGACCAGGGAGACAGACACACCGGCCAGCTGCCCTGATGGGTCCGTGGTAGATCATTAATGCGGGTTGTATCCTACAACGCTCGTGGCCTCCGAGTAGGACATACTGCTGCTGATAGATCAAGACGTTTGGTGGTGGACACATTGCTGGACGAGAGTGACATTGTCTGCCTTCAAGAAACCTGGATGGCCAAGCAAGATCTGGACAAATTGAACTCCCTACACAAGATGTTTCATAGTGCTGGAGAGTCCACTACCAATCTCAGCATGAGAATGGTTTGTGGGAGGATAGCTGGTGGTGTAGCTATACTGTGGAACATAAAATATGACCCAACGGTAAAGGTGGTGTGGCTTAACGTTGACTGGGCTATTGGGTTGGAGTTTAATCACAATGAAAATAAATTTACTATTGTAAATGTGTACACACCATATGAATCCTATGACCATGAGGATGAATTTCAGAACAGGTTAGCTTTTATTCAGTCCTTCATAGAGGACAATAGTTCATGTTGTGTCTATGTCATGGGTGATTTTAATGCTGAAATGTCAGATAAGCGTTTATTCGCACAACATCTGCAGCAGTTCTGTAATGAAACTAAATTAATTATATCAAGCGTTATTGCCTGATACAAGTTTTACCTATATAAGTGAAACGTGGCACACAACTTCCTGGCTAGACCATATTGTAACCACAGCCGATGCTCATGACTCACTGGAAAGTATAGAGATGTGTTATGGGCTGGCCACCACTGATCACATACCAGTTGCTATGCTGCTAAATGTTGAGATTGTACCCTTGTTGCTGGCCCCCCAAGAAAACTGGACTGGTCAAAATTGACCAAAGAGGTTCGGCACAGATATTCTCTATTAACTGACAGCTTACATAGTGATGTTGCATTTTCTAGGGATGCCCTAATGTGCACGGATATGAACTGCAAGGATAAACATCATGCTGAAAAGCTCTGTGCCATGTATGATGATATTGTCAAATGTCTTTATGCTTCCAGTGAACCTTTTATTAATCACAAGAGTAAGGTCCCTAACGCACGGCCTGTCTGGAATGAGTTTGTGTCTGAGCAACATGCTGCTGCTAGAGAAGCCTTTAGAGTCTGGTCAGAGGCAGGCAGACCCAGACAGGGAGTGCTGCTTGATAACAAAAACCTCACAAATGCTAGATTTAAATATGCACTCGTTTCATTAAGAGAAATGAAAACACAATGAGAGTAGACTCGCTGGCCAGAAAGATGCAGAATAACAATCTTACTGACTTCTGGAAGGAGGTCAAGATCATAAATAATAACAGAACTCCCCTCCCTTCTGATATCAAAGGGGTTAGTTGTCCAGAGAAGATTGCTGATCTATGGCATGAGCACTACAGTAAACTATTTAATTGTGTTCAAAGTAACACAGTGAGAATTGATAATCAATATAAAGGTATCTCTGCAGACTTGATAGTTAGATCAGTAGATATTTATGATGCCATCCACATGCTAGACAACAACAAAGCTTGTGGTATGGATTCCATTTCTGCAGAGCATCTAAAAAATGCCAGTTATAGACTCAGTCCATTTCTAGCCATGTGTCTCACTGGAATTATGGTTCATGGTGTTCTACCGAACTCTATTATGTCAGTACTGTTAGTGCCTGTTGTTAAAGATAAGGCTGGTAAACTGAACAGCATAGACAACTGTAGCGCCTCTCTAGTTTGGTGGATTTGTAATGAGAGGTGGCTAACCTGAGTTCGTTAGTAATTGTTACTAACTTAAACCAATTTAACATATGAAAAAAACAATACAACCAACTGTTAAACAAAAACAGGAAAGATTTACTTCAGACAAAAAATCAGTTCTTCAGTTATTGGTTCAACATTTACATGACATCGTAATGCACATGGACACACAATACAAACTAGCCGGCAATGCTAACTACACGAATACCTTAATTCAGTACAGTTCTACGGTGCAGGCCTGAGTGTAGCTCGTGTGCGTTGTAGCCGTAAACAAAATGGCTGTTTCGCCAGGATGGCACAAAATAACAAGGAGCTGGTACCTCGGATCAGCAGTGCGGTAGCACACGCACTGCGGCAGAAGGGCGGCAGCAGGTGAAGGAGAGACCGACCAAATACTCTCGTGGATTTACGAGACGAACCAACTCAGGAAGAAGACTGAGGACGACGACAATCCCGACCTCCACCGGCTCCAACCTGGCACTCGCTGTCGCTAGTCTGGCGGCAAAGCCCGTGCTTTATCCAAAACCGCCAACAGCCAAACTCCTCTTTCTGGGTTATTGTTGTTGGTTGAGATATTCACCCAACAATATAAACATAACACCACTAATGATAATATAAAATCTTCACTCTTGGTATTTTACCGTACGCTACAATTTTCTTCTCCCTCCAACTCCTCCGCTCGCTCTGTCTTTTTCTACTCCAACCTCATCTACCCCAACTTCCCGTGTTACCCTGCCCTTTGACCTCAAACCGGATTGGCTTAACATCATAATCAAAATTAAAGCAACAACATAGATTCACAAAACATTCATCTTACTCTCTTCATATTTGTAACCGGTACATTTTAACATGCGTTTTTTAAACAACAGATATACATTTCCAAATGCTGTATTCAGTAAAACATGAACAATATGCATTTCTCATCCAATCAAAATCATACTCTCAAACCTTAAAGTCTATTTATTAAACTATGAACTTAAGTATTATGTATTCAAACTTTTATATTTATGTAATAGGATTGTTTCAACAGAAATGTTTACCACCCGGGCTACACAACTATCGACCCATTGCATTGGCCAGTATCTTGTCTAAAGTGTTTGAGAGAATTATTTGATTGAAATTGGAAATGTATATTCTGACTGCAGAAAATCAGTTTGGTTTTAAAAGAAAACATGGTACTGATCTCTGTATCTATGCTCTGAAGGAGATTGTCTCAGGTACACAAGTCTTAATTCATCTGTATTTTTATGCTTTATTAATGCTTACAAAGCTTTCGATCGAATTTGTCATGAAAAACTGTTTATGAAGCTAATAGCGAGAGGTTTCCCTAAACCTCTTGTGAGGATTTTGGTGTTCTGGTATGCAAATCAAACTTTTCATGTTAAATGGGACAATGTTGTATCAGCTGCTTTCCATGTTGGTAACGGAGTTCGACAAGGAGGAATTTGATTTCCCTTTTTGTTTAATATGGATATGGACGACTTATCAAGCCAGCTGAATAAGACAAATACAGGCTGTCTTGTTGGTGAATCTATTGTCAATCATCTGATGTACGCAGATTATCTGGTTCCACTCAGCCTGTTGCAACAGATGCTATGGGTGTGCTCTCAGTATGGCTTAGATCATGATATAAAATATAATGCAAAGAAAAGCCACATAATGATAGTCAGAAGTAATCAGGACAGGAAATTAACCTTCCCTACCTTTTATTTATCTGGCAGTCCCCTTGGTGTTTGTGAGGAAATAAAATATCTGCCATGTCATTTCTGATGATTGGACAGATGACAACGATATGTATCAACAGCGCTGTCAAATATATTCTCAGGCCAGTATGTTATTAAGGACGTTTTCTATGTGCTCAGATTCAGTTAAATGTTCCCTGTTTAGAACCTACATAACACCATTGTACACTGCTCATTTGTGGTCTATGTACAGGTAAAGGAGTATACAGATACTGAAAGTAGCCTACAATGATGCTTTTAGATTGCTACTTAATGTGCCAAGGTGGCATAGTGCTAGTCAGTTGTTTGTGTCTAAGCACGTACCAACCTGTAAGGCAATCCTGAGACAACTGATGTATGGTTTCAATGATGCTTTTAGATTGCTACTTAATGTGCCTAGGTGGCATAGTGCTGGTCAGTTGTTTCTGTCTAAGCACGTACCAACCTGTAAGGCACTCCTGAGACAACTGATGTATGGTTTCATGTGTCGACTGGACAAGTCTGAGAACTGAATAGTAGAGGCCCTGGTCAACCCTCTAAAGAGCTGCTATCGATTACTTGGAACTTAAGACTACATTGGCACAAAAGTCTTCATACTTTTTATGCACTGTATTATCTATGTTTTATGTTTTCGTTTTACTCTCTTTTTTATAGCTCTATGTCTGTTATTTTATGTGGAACTTGGCGTCTGAAATAAAGATTTATATATATATAAATACATATATATATATCAATGTTTCAGGATTTGTATAACTTTTTACCATTGCATACAAAATCGGAAATGCAATACTAAAAAGATCAGCTTTTGTTAAGAGATCCAAGATTACAAGATCCACAAGGCCTTGGCTAGAAACCAAGGAATGAGTGGGGGCTTGGTCAGCCCACACTCTCCTGAAATGTTGCGTGTGCGTCTTGCCAAGCCCGCGCGTGTGTAAGTTAAGGCTGAGTGTGTGAGGATGTGGAGCACGCGCGGGCAGGAGGAGGGGAGACATTCATTGGAAATTTGGCTAGAAATTAGCCAAGCAAGCATGTTTCAAATATTCACCAAAAATCGACCTTTGATCTTACAGTCAACTTTTTCACAGATTTGTGTTATAAACATTCTCAAGAGTCTTCATATGAACTTGTGATTGAATCAGAGTATCAGTTTTTGACTGGCTGATGTGTAAAGCATTATTTTAGCGTTAGCGATAAGTTCAATTTGCTTTATATCAATCATTTTTGGAGATATGAAGTTGCCTTTGCACACGGTAACATGTTGTAGTGTCTTCCATCGATATACCAAGTTTCGTGTTGATATCTCAAAGATTTGCTGAGACAGGACTTCACATCCTGTTTGGCGGCTTTTCTGATGAATTTGATTGGCTGTACCGGACAAACGGTTGTGAGGATCAAAATTCTTTTCGATAACTTTTGTGACGCTTGGTCTGAAGATCATCTCTGGTAACTTTGAAGAAGATATGACAAAAATTGTAGGAGGAGTAGGCTTTCAAAGGTTTTTGATAAAACCGGAAGTAGCGGAAAATCTATATAACCGGAAATTGACGCCATGGGGTGCGTTGAACTCGGCTTGAACCAGGGAATCCAATGGTACCTCATTTTTGAAAATGGGTCATACGGTTCAAAAGTTGCGTGTGTAAACACAAGTCCAACTTTGACCCATTGGTGGCGCTGGAGTGGTCTAATGGGAGACATGAAACTTGGTGTAGGTATAGAATCAACTGTCCTTAATGAGTGTGCCAAATTTCACAAAAAGTTGTCGAAGTGTTCTAGGGGCTGCCATTGACTTCCATGGAACAAGAATAATAATAATAATAAAACTAACAATAACAATAGGTTTCCTCCTGACGGAGGAATCCTAATAATAATAAAACTAACAATAACAATAGGTTTCCTCCTGACGGAGGAATCCTAATAATATAACTGCAAGCAGTAATGGCGGATTCCTCCAAACATTGCGAACCATTGAAAAATGTATATTCTTGACAAATTGGAACTGTATAGAAAAATCTATGCTGCAGAATTACCAATGGGATACCAAATCTGAAATATAATACCACCAGGATCCACAAGGGCCTTTATTTCAACTCAAGGAGTGAAGGGAGGGGGCTTGGTTAGCCTATCCATTCCAGAAAGCCTTTGTGCTTTAGGGCGTGGAATGTAGCGCCACATATGGGTAATGGTGGGACAGTTGTGGTTTGGTAATTACCCTTGGTCTATACTTTCAAAAAAGCTCGACCAGAGAATACCCCCCGCTCTCAGGGTACCGAGCTTCAGCTCAGTCATGATGCTGGGATGAATGTAGGCCTATATGTAGAGACCAGGGAGACAGACACACCGGCCAGCTGCCCTGATGGGTCCGTGGTAGATCATTAATGCGGGTTGTATCCTACAACGCTCGTGGCCTCCGAGTAGGACATACTGCTGCTGATAGATCAAGACGTTTGGTGGTGGACACATTGCTGGACGAGAGTGACATTGTCTGCCTTCAAGAAACCTGGATGACCAAGCAAGATCTGGACAAATTGAACTCCCTACACAAGAACTTTCATGGTGCTGGAGAGTCCACTACCGATCTCAGCATGAGAATGGTTTGTGGGAGGATAGCTGGTGGTGTAGCTATACTGTGGAACATAAAATATGACCCAACGGTAAAGGTGGTGTGGCTTAACGTTGACTGGGCTATTGGGTTGGAGTTTAATCACAATGAAAATAAATGTACTATTGTAAATGTGTACACACCATATGAATCCTATGACCATGAGGATGAATTTCAGAACAGGTTAGCTTTTATTCAGTCCTTCATAGAGGACAATAGTTCATGTTGTGTCTATGTCATGGGTGATTTTAATGCTGACATGTCAGATAAGTGTTTATTCGCACAACATCTGCAGCAGTTCTGTAATGAAACTAAATTAATTATATCAAGCGTTATTGCCTGATACAAGTTTTACCTATATAAGTGAAACGTGGCACACAACTTCCTGGCTAGACCATATTGTAACCACAGCCGATTCTCATGACTCACTGGAAAGTATAGAGATGTGTTATGGGCTGGCCACCACTGATCACATACCAGTTGCTATGCTGCTAAATGTTGAGAGTGTACCCTTGTTGCTGGCCCCCCAAGAAAACTGGACTGGTCAAAATTGACCAAAGAGGTTCGGCACAGATATTCTCTATTAACTAATTCTCGGATATGAACTGCAAGGATAAACATAATGCTGAAAAGCTCTGTGCCATGTATGATGATATTGTCAAATGTCTTTATGCTTCCAGTGAACCTTTTATTAATCACAAGAGTAAGGTCCCTAACGCACGGCCTGTCTGGAATGAGTTTGTGTCTGAGCAACATGCTGCTGCTAGAGAAGCCTTTAGAGTCTGGTCAGAGGCAGGCAGACCCAGACAGAGAGTGCTGCTTGATAACAAAAACCTCACAAATGCTAGATTTAAATATGCACTCGTTTCATTAAGAGAAATGAAAACACAATGAGAGCAGACTCGCTGGCCAGAAAGATGCAGAATAACAATCTTACTGACTTCTGGAAGGAGGTCAAGATCATAAATAATAACAGAACTCCCCTCCCTTCTGATATCAAAGGGGTTAGTTGTCCAGAGAAGATTGCTGATCTATGGCATGAGCACTACAGTAAACTATTTAATTGT
Source organism: Hypomesus transpacificus (assembly GCF_021917145.1). Classification (NCBI taxonomy): domain Eukaryota; kingdom Metazoa; phylum Chordata; class Actinopteri; order Osmeriformes; family Osmeridae; genus Hypomesus; species Hypomesus transpacificus. The sequence goes on along the minus strand of NW_025813751.1, from coordinate 107,755 downwards.
GTTCAAAGTAACACAGTGAGAATTGATAATCAATATAAAGGTATCTCTGCAGACTTGATAGTTAGATCAGTAGATATTTATGATGCCATCCACATGCTAGACAACAACAAAGCTTGTGGTATGGATTCCATTTCTGCAGAGCATCTAAAAAATGCCAGTTATAGACTCAGTCCATTTCTAGCCATGTGTCTCACTGGAATTATGGTTCATGGTGTTCTACCGAACTCTATTATGTCAGTACTGTTAGTGCCTGTTGTTAAAGATAAGGCTGGTAAACTGAACAGCATAGACAACTGTAGCGCCTCTCTAGTTTGGTGGATTTGTAATGAGAGGTGGCTAACCTGAGTTCGTTAGTAATTGTTACTAACTTAAACCAATTTAACATATGAAAAAAACAATACAACCAACTGTTAAACAAAAACAGGAAAGATTTACTTCAGACAAAAAATCAGTTCTTCAGTTATTGGTTCAACATTTACATGACATCGTAATGCACATGGACACACAATACAAACTAGCCGGCAATGCTAACTACACGAATACCTTAATTCAGTACAGTTCTACGGTGCAGGCCTGAGTGTAGCTCGTGTGCGTTGTAGCCGTAAACAAAATGGCTGTTTCGCCAGGATGGCACAAAATAACAAGGAGCTGGTACCTCGGATCAGCAGTGCGGTAGCACACGCACTGCGGCAGAAGGGCGGCAGCAGGTGAAGGAGAGACCGACCAAATACTCTCGTGGATTTACGAGACGAACCAACTCAGGAAGAAGACTGAGGACGACGACAATCCCGACCTCCACCGGCTCCAACCTGGCACTCGCTGTCGCTAGTCTGGCGGCAAAGCCCGTGCTTAATCCAAAACCGCCAACAGCCAAACTCCTCTTTCTGGGTTATTGTTGTTGGTTGAGATATTCACCCAACAATATAAACATAACACCACTAATGATAATATAAAATCTTCACTCTTGGTATTTTACCGTACGCTACAATTTTCTTCTCCCTCCAACTCCTCCGCTCGCTCTGTCTTTTTCTACTCCAACCTCATCTACCCCAACTTCCCGTGTTACCCTGCCCTTTGACCTCAAACCGGATTGGCTTAACATCATAATCAAAATTAAAGCAACAACATAGATTCACAAAACATTCATCTTACTCTCTTCATATTTGTAACCGGTACATTTTAACATGCGTTTTTTAAACAACAGATATACATTTCCAAATGCTGTATTCAGTAAAACATGAACAATATGCATTTCTCATCAAATCAAAATCATACTCTCAAACCTTAAAGTCTATTTATTAAACTATGAACTTAAGTATTATGTATTCAAACTTTTATATTTATGTAATAGGATTGTTTCAACAGAAATGTTTACCACCCGGGCTACACAACTATCGACCCATTGCATTGGCCAGTATCTTGTCTAAAGTGTTTGAGAGAATTATTTGATTGAAATTGGAAATGTATATTCTGACTGCAGAAAATCAGTTTGGTTTTAAAAGAAAACATGGTACTGATCTCTGTATCTATGCTCTGAAGGAGATTGTCTCAGGTACACAAGTCTTAATTCATCTGTATTTTTATGCTTTATTGATGCTTACAAAGCTTTCGATCGAATTTGTCATGAAAAACTGTTTATGAAGCTAATAGCGAGAGGTTTCCCTAAACCTCTTGTGAGGATTTTGGTGTTCTGGTATGCCAATCAAACTTTTCATGTTAAATGGGACAATGTTGTATCAGCTGCTTTCCATGTTGGTAACGGAGTTCGACAAGGAGGAATTTGATTTCCCTTTTTGTTTAATATGGATATGGACGACTTATCAAGCCAGCTGAATAAGACAAATACAGGCTGTCTTGTTGGTGAATCTATTGTCAATCATCTGATGTACGCAGATTATCTGGTTCCACTCAGCCTGTTGCAACAGATGCTATGGGTGTGCTCTCAGTATGGCTTAGATCATGATATAAAATATAATGCAAAGAAAAGCCACATAATGATAGTCAGAAGTAATCAGGACAGGAAATTAACCTTCCCTACCTTTTATTTATCTGGCAGTCCCCTTGGTGTTTGTGAGGAAATAAAATATCTGCCATGTCATTTCTGATGATTGGACAGATGACAACGATATGTATCAACAGCGCTGTCAAATATATTCTCAGGCCAGTATGTTATTAAGGACGTTTTCTATGTGCTCAGATTCAGTTAAATGTTCCCTGTTTAGAACCTACATAACACCATTGTACACTGCTCATTTGTGGTCTATGTACAGGTAAAGGAGTATACAGATACTGAAAGTAGCCTACAATGATGCTTTTAGATTGCTACTTAATGTGCCAAGGTGGCATAGTGCTAGTCAGTTGTTTGTGTCTAAGCACGTACCAACCTGTAAGGCAATCCTGAGACAACTGATGTATGGTTTCAATGATGCTTTTAGATTGCTACTTAATGTGCCTAGGTGGCATAGTGCTGGTCAGTTGTTTCTGTCTAAGCACGTACCAACCTGTAAGGCACTCCTGAGACAACTGATGTATGGTTTCATGTGTCGACTGGACAAGTCTGAGAACTGAATAGTAGAGGCCCTGGTCAACCCTCTAAAGAGCTGCTATCGATTACTTGGAACTTAAGACTACATTGGCACAAAAGTCTTCATACTTTTTATGCACTGTATTATCTATGTTTTATGTTTTCGTTTTACTCTCTTTTTTATAGCTCTATGTCTGTTATTTTATGTGGAACTTGGCGTCTGAAATAAAGATTTATATATATATAAATACATATATATATATCAATGTTTCAGGATTTGTATAACTTTTTACCATTGCATACAAAATCGGAAATGCAATACTAAAAAGATCAGCTTTTGTTAAGAGATCCAAGATTACAAGATCCACAAGGCCTTGGCTAGAAACCAAGGAATGAGTGGGGGCTTGGTCAGCCCACACTCTCCTGAAATGTTGCGTGTGCGTCTTGCCAAGCCCGCGCGTGTGTAAGTTAAGGCTGAGTGTGTGAGGATGTGGAGCACGCGCGGGCAGGAGGAGGGGAGACATTCATTGGAAATTTGGCTAGAAATTAGCCAAGCAAGCATGTTTCAAATATTCACCAAAAATCGACCTTTGATCTTACAGTCAACTTTTTCACAGATTTGTGTTATAAACATTCTCAAGAGTCTTCATATGAACTTGTGATTGAATCAGAGTATCAGTTTTTGACTGGCTGATGTGTAAAGCATTATTTTAGCGTTAGCGATAAGTTCAATTTGCTTTATATCAATCATTTTTGGAGATATGAAGTTGCCTTTGCACACGGTAACATGTTGTAGTGTCTTCCATCGATATACCAAGTTTCGTGTTGATATCTCAAAGATTTGCTGAGACATGACTTCACATCCTGTTTGGCGGCTTTTCTGATGAATTTGATTGGCTGTACCGGACAAACGGTTGTGAGGATCAAAATTCTTTTCGATAACTTTTGTGACGCTTGGTCTGAAGATCATCTCTGGTAACTTTGAAGAAGATATGACAAAAATTGTAGGAGGAGTAGGCTTTCAAAGGTTTTTGATAAAACCGGAAGTAGCGGAAAATCTATATAACCGGAAATTGACGCCATGGGGTGCGTTGAACTCGGCTTGAACCAGGGAATCCAATGGTACCTCATTTTTGAAAATGGGTCATACGGTTCAAAAGTTGCGTGTGTAAACACAAGTCCAACTTTGACCCGTTGGTGGCGCTGGAGTGGTCTAATGGGAGACATGAAACTTGGTGTAGGTATAGAATCAACTGTCCTTAATGAGTGTGCCAAATTTCACAAAAAGTTGTCGAAGTGTTCTAGGGGCTGCCATTGACTTCCATGGAACAAGAATAATAATAATAATAATAATAAAACTAACAATAACAATAGGTTTCCTCCTGACGGAGGAATCCTAATAAATATAACTGCAAGCAGTAATGGCGGATTCCTCCAAACATTGCGAACCATTGAAAAATGTATATTCTTGACAAATTGGAATTGTATAGAAAAATCTATGCTGCAGAATTACCAATGGGATACCAAATCTGAAATATAATACCATCAAGATCCACAAGGGCCTTTATTTCAACCCAAGGAGTGAAGGGAGGGGGCTTGGTTAGCCTATCCATTCCAGAAAGCCTTTGTGCTTTAGGGCGTGGAATGTAGCGCCACCTATGGATAATGGTGGGACAGTTGTGGTGTGGTAATTACCCTTGGTCTATACTTTCAAAAAAGCTCGACTAGAGCACACCCCCCGCTCTCAGGGTACCGAGCTTCAGCTCAGTCATGATGCTGGGATGAATGTAGGCCTATATGTAGAGACCAGGGAGACAGACACACTGGCCAGCTGCCCTGATGGGTCCGTGGTAGATCATTAATGCGGGTTGTATCCTACAACGCTCGTGGCCTCCGAGTAGGACATACTGCTGCTGATAGATCAAGACGTTTGGTGGTGGACACATTGCTGGACGAGAGTGACATTGTCTGCTTTCAAGAAACCTGGATGGCCAAGCAAGATCTGGACAAATTGAACTCCCTACACAAGATGTTTCATGGTGCTGGAGAGTCCACTACCGATCTCAGCATGAGAATGGTTTGTGGGAGGATAGCTGGTGGTGTAGCTATACTGTGGAACATAAAATATGACCCAACGGTAAAGGTGGTTTGGCTTAACGTTGACTGGGCTATTGGGTTGGAGTTTAATCACAATGAAAATAAATGTACTATTGTAAATGTGTACACACAATATGAATCCTATGACCATGAGGATGAATTTCAGAACAGGTTAGCTTTTATTCAGTCCTTCATAGAGGACAATAGTTCATGTAGTGTCTATGTCATGGGTGATTTTAATGCTGACATGTCAGATAAGCGTTTATTCTTACAACATCTGCAGCAGTTCTGTAATGAAACTAAATTAATTATATCAAGCGTTATTGCCTGATACAAATTTTACCTATATAAGTGAAACGTGGCACACAACTTCCTGGCTAGACCATATTGTAACCACAGCCGATGCTCATGACTCACTGGAAAGTATAGAGATGTGTTATGGGCTGGCCACCACTGATCACATACCAGTTGCTATGCTGCTAAATGTTGAGAGTGTACCCTTGTTGCTGGCCCCCCAAGAAAACTGGACTGGTCAAAATTGACCAAAGAGGTTATGCACAGATATTCTCTATTAACTGACAGCTTACATAGTGATGTTGCATTTTCTAGGGATGCCCTAATGTGCACGGATATGAACTGCAAGGATAAACATCATGCTGAAAAGCTCTGTGCCATGTATGATGATATTGTCAAATGTCTTTATGCTTCCCGTGAACCTTTTATTAATCACAAGAGTAAGGTCCCTAACGCACGGCCTGTCTGGAATGAGTTTGTGTCTGAGCAACATGATGCTGCTAGAGAAGCCTTTAGAGTCTGGTCAGAGGCAGGCAGACCCAGACAGGGATTGCTGCTTGATAACAAAAACCTCACAAATGCTAGATTTAAATATGCACTCGTTTCATTAAAGGGGCAATTGACTGGGTTTTTTGGGTATTTCACACTGTTCCTTAAGGTCTCCGAATAGGGTATGTAACATAGGTTGGGTTGAAAATGGCCCGGGTGCTGTTCTATGCCCTCTGACAGATCCTCTGAAATGTTCCCGGGAAAAAACACTAGCTTTTCTCCTTTTATGGTATGCTCATTAATATTTAGATAAGCTGCGCGCTGATTGGTTGGTTATCAACGAGTGAAGCTGGGAGCAAAAACGCAACACGGCCAACAGCAGCACTCGCTGAAACACCAAAGTTGGAGACTTGAAATAAAAACGCGCAAATAAATCTATTGTGTCTACACAACACTGTTTTCAACAGATTGACTATATATCATTTGAAATGATAACATTACTTGTTTCCACTGCTGTTGTTAAAGCAAACTGGATTGACTTAGGTGGGTAGAACGTTAGGCTACAGCTTAGCAACCAAACCATATCGTGATTCTACTCGGCTTCAGTTAGCTAGCTAGGCTAGCTCTAGATATCTTGCTGTAAAATAACATGACAAAGATCTGGACAAACATGCATCGTGAATTGTAGATTTTCATTACACAGGTTATTTATTTGAATGAAACACAGTCAGGAACATGAATCAACGTTAGCCCCATTGCCAATAAACTAGGCTAAATGATCACACATTCTACCTATGCTCTTGCATTAACTAGCAAGCTAAACTTTTTTACATGCCTACAGTCTAGGTGTTACTAGTAACAGTTACTAGCAATGCTAACGTATCCTGTATCTATAACCTGCCTTTCTCCAGTTCTTTCAAATAGATTATCTGGACAGGCGTTAGCAATAAGCCAGACTGCAGTTCGTTTTCTGGCTATTTTTCGGAAGCTTCCCTTCTAATACCGACTACAGCTAGTCTAGCTAGAGTCATTTGATGTGTGTAGAAACGTATTTAGCATTCTACCTGGTATGCTATATACAGGAAACGTTAGCATTGCTAATAACTGTTAGCACAACATCATACTGTCCTTATAGCTTGCGGTTGCAATGAGCATACGGTTGGAACAGCACCTCTTTCCAGGTTCAGCTTCCTAGCATATCCTGCTTGAAATTGTCCAAGGTTGTCAAAACTGTCTTGGGTGAAATGTTCAGAGCAAATGAATGATTGAGTGTCGACTTCGCCGGGATCTTCTCATAGACAACAGCAGCCATGCCTGTTGAATGTTTGGCTCCTTGGGAAGACTGAGTGTTAGCCTTCCCTGTACAGCCTGGAACACAGCATTTACGACCGTGGTCCATTTTCAATATCCTTGTTATAATTCAAAACGTTCTTCTTTGTAATTCCTTATAAGTAGCCCACACAGAGCAGCGCGCAGCTAAACTAGTATCAGAGATAGACGCTACCTCAGACTGGTCTGTATGTAAATTCTGGGGCGTGACAAAGATACAGACCAGAGCCAATAAGAGGGCGATCACCGGTCCTACGTAGGACCGGTGGCTTTTTTGAAAAGCTAGCGTTTTACAGCCAATTTTTTTCTTTTTGAGATTTGAATAGGAAAGAGGTGTCAATGGACTTTGATATTCACGGTATGTTCAGTTTACCCTCCGAACTGTCGTTTTTCAACAATGACAAGGTAAAATCGGTTTTGCAGTCAATTGCCCCTTTAAGAGAAATGAAAACACAATGAGAGCAGACTCGCTGGCCAGAAAGATGCAGAATAACAATCTTACTGACTTCTGGAAGGAGGTCAAGATCATAAATAATAACAGAACTCCCCTCCCTTCTGATATCAAAGGGGTTAGTTGTCCAGAGAAGATTGCTGATCTATGGCATGAGCACTACAGTAAACTATTTAAATGTGTTCAAAGTAACACAGTGAGAATTGATAATGAATATAAAGGTATCTCTGCAGACTTGATAGTTAGATCAGTAGATATTTATGATGCCATCCACATGCTAGACAACAACAAAGCTTGTGGTATGGATTGCATTTCTGCAGAGCATCTAAAAAATGCCAGTTATAGACTCAGTCCATTTCTAGCCATGTGTCTCACTGGAATTATGGTTCATGGTGTTCTACCGAACTCTATTATGTCAATACTGTTAGTGCCTGTTGTTAAAGATAAGGCTGGTAAACTAAACAGCATAGACAGCTATCGACCCATTGCATTGGCCAGTATCTTGTCTAAAGTGTTTGAGAGAATTATTTGATTGAAATTGGAAATGTATATTCTGACTGCAGAAAATCAGTTTGGTTTTACTGAAAGTAGCCTACAATGATGCTTTTAGATTGCTACTTAATGTGCCAAGGTGGCATAGTGCTAGTCAGTTGTTTGTGTCTAAGCACGTACCAACCTGTAAGGCAATCCTGAGACAACTGATGTATGGTTTCAATGATGCTTTTAGATTGCTACTTAATGTGCCTAGATGGCATAATGCTGGTCAGTTGTTTCTGTCTAAGCACGTACCAACCTGTAAGGCACTCCTGAGACAACTGATGTATGGTTTCATGTGTCGACTGGACAAGTCTGAGAACTGAATAGTAGAGGCTCTGGTCAACCCTCTAAAGAGCTGCTATCGATTACTTGGAACTTAAGACTACATTGGCACAAAAGTCTTCATACTTTCTATGCACTGTATTATCTATGTTTTATGTTTTCGTTTTACTCTCTTTTTTATAGCTCTATGTCTGTTATTTTATGTGGAACTTGGCGTCTGAAATAAAGATTTATATATATATAAATACATATATATATATATCAATGTTTCAGGATTTGTATAACTTTTTACCATTGCATACAAAATCGGAAATGCAATACTAAAAAGATCAGCTTTTGTTAAGAGATCCAAGATTACAAGATCCACAAGGCCTTTGCTAGAAACCAAGGAATGAGTGGGGGCTTGGTCAGCCCACACTCTCCTGAAATGTTGCGTGTGCGTCCGGCCAAGCCCGCGCGTGTGTAAGTTAAGGCTGAGTGTGTGAGGATGTGGAGCACGCGCGGGCAGGAGGAGGGGAGACATTCATTGGAAATTTGGCTAGAAATTAGCCAAGCAAGCATGTTTCAAATATTCACCAAAAATCGACCTTTGATCTTACAGTCAACTTTTTCACAGATTTGTGTTATAAACATTCTCAAGAGTCTTCATATGAACTTGTGATTGAATCAGAGTATCAGTTTTTGACTGGCTGATGTGTAAAGCATTATTTTAGCGTTAGCGATAAGTTCAATTTGCTTTATATCAATCATTTTTGGAGATATGAAGTTGCCTTTGCACACGGTAACATGTTGTAGTGTCTTCCATCGATATACCAAGTTTCGTGTTGATATCTCAAAGATTTGCTGAGACATGACTTCACATCCTGTTTGGCGGCTTTTCTGATGAATTTGATTGGCTGTACCGGACAAACGGTTGTGAGGATCAAAATTCTTTTCGATAACTTTTGTGAGGCTTGGTCTGAAGATCATGTCTGGTAACTTTGAAGAAGATATGACAAAAATTGTAGGAGGAGTAGGCTTTCAAAGGTTTTTGATAAAACCGGAAGTAGCGGAAAATCTATATAACCGGAAATTGACGCCATGGGGTGCGTTGAACTCGGCTTGAACCAGGGAATCCAATGGTACCTCATTTTTGAAAATGGGTCATACGGTTCAAAAGTTGCGAGTGTAAACACAAGTCCAACTTTGACCCGTTGGTGGCGCTGGAGTGGTCTAATGGGAGACATGAAACTTGGTGTAGGTATAGAATCAACTGTCCTTAATGAGTGTGCCAAATTTCACAAAAAGTTGTCGAAGTGTTCTAGGGGCTGCCATTGACTTCCATGGAACAAGAATAATAATAATAATAAATATAACTGCAAGCAGTAATGGCGGATTCCTCCAAACATTGCGAACCATTGAAAAATGTATATTCTTGACAAATTGGAACTGTATAGAAAAATCTATGCTGCAGAATTACCAATGGGATACCAAATCTGAAATATAATACCACCAAGATCCACAAGGGCCTTTATTTCAACTCAAGGAGTGAAGGGAGGGGGCTTGGTTAGCCTATCCATTCCAGAAAGCCTTTGTGCTTTAGGGCGTGGAATGTAGCGCCACATATGGGTAATGGTGGGACAGTTGTGGTTTGGTAATTACCCTTGGTCTATACTTTCAAAAAAGCTCGACCAGAGAATACCCCCCGCTCTCAGGGTACCGAGCTTCAGCTCAGTCATGATGCTGGGATGAATGTAGGCCTATATGTAGAGACCAGGGAGACAGACACACCGGCCAGCTGCCCTGATGGGTCCGTGGTAGATCATTAATGCGGGTTGTATCCTACAACGCTCGTGGCCTCCGAGTAGGACATACTGCTGCTGATAGATCAAGACGTTTGGTGGTGGACACATTGCTGGACGAGAGTGACATTGTCTGCCTTCAAGAAACCTGGATGACCAAGCAAGATCTGGACAAATTGAACTCCCTACACAAGAACTTTCATGGTGCTGGAGAGTCCACTACCGATCTCAGCATGAGAATGGTTTGTGGGAGGATAGCTGGTGGTGTAGCTATACTGTGGAACATAAAATATGACCCAACGGTAAAGGTGGTGTGGCTTAACGTTGACTGGGCTATTGGGTTGGAGTTTAATCACAATGAAAATAAATGTACTATTGTAAATGTGTACACACCATATGAATCCTATGACCATGAGGATGAATTTCAGAACAGGTTAGCTTTTATTCAGTCCTTCATAGAGGACAATAGTTCATGTTGTGTCTATGTCATGGGTGATTTTAATGCTGACATGTCAGATAAGTGTTTATTCGCACAACATCTGCAGCAGTTCTGTAATGAAACTAAATTAATTATATCAAGCGTTATTGCCTGATACAAGTTTTACCTATATAAGTGAAACGTGGCACACAACTTCCTGGCTAGACCATATTGTAACCACAGCCGATGCTCATGACTCACTGGAAAGTATAGAGATGTGTTATGGGCTGGCCACCACTGATCACATACCAGTTGCTATGCTGCTAAATGTTGAGAGTGTACCCTTGTTGCTGGCCCCCCAAGAAAACTGGACTGGTCAAAATTGACCAAAGAGGTTATGCACAGATATTCTCTATTAACTGACAGCTTACATAGTGATGTTGCATTTTCTAGGGATGCCCTAATGTGCACGGATATGAACTGCAAGGATAAACATCATGCTGAAAAGCTCTGTGCCATGTATGATGATATTGTCAAATGTCTTTATGCTTTCAGTGAAGGTTTTATTAATCACAAGAGTAAGGTCCCTAACGCACGGCCTGTCTGGAATGAGTTTGTGTCTGAGCAACATGCTGCTGCTAGAGAAGCCTTTAGAGTCTGGTCAGAGGCAGGCAGACCCAGACAGAGAGTGCTGCTTGATAACAAAAACCTCACAAATGCTAGATTTAAATATGCACTCGTTTCATTAAGAGAAATGAAAACACAATGAGAGCAGACTCGCTGGCCAGAAAGATGCAGAATAACAATCTTACTGACTTCTGGAAGGAGGTCAAGATCATAAATAATAACAGAACTCCCCTCCCTTCTGATATCAAAGGGGTTAGTTGTCCAGAGAAGATTGCTGATCTATGGCATGAGCACTACAGTAAACTATTTAATTGTGTTAAAAGTAACACAGTGAGAATTGATAATCAATATAAAGGTATCTCTGCAGACTTGATAGTTAGATCAGTAGATATTTATGATGCCATCCACATGCTAGACAACAACAAAGCTTGTGGTATGGATTGCATTTCTGCAGAGCATCTAAAAAATGCCAGTTATAGACTCAGTCCATTTCTAGCCATGTGTCTCACTGGAATTATGGTTCATGGTGTTCTACCGAACTCTATTATGTCAGTACTGTTAGTGCCTGTTGTTAAAGATAAGGCTGGTAAACTGAACAGCATAGACAACTATCGACCCATTGCATTGGCCAGTATCTTGTCTAAAGTGTTTGAGAGAATTATTTGATTGAAATTGCAAATGTATATTCTGACTGCAGAAAATCAGTTTGGTTTTAAAAGAAAACATGGTACTGATCTCTGTATCTATGCTCTGAAGGAGATTGTCTCAGGTACACAAGTCTTAATTCATCTGTATTTTTATGCTTTATTGATGCTTACAAAGCTTTGGATCGAATTTGTCATGAAAAACTGTTTATGAAGCTAATAGCGAGAGGTTTCCCTAAACCTCTTGTGAGGATTTTGGTGTTCTGGTATGCCAATCAAACTTTTCATTTCAAATGGGACAATGTTGTATCAGCTCCTTTCCATGTTGGTAACGGAGTTCGACAAGGAGGAATTTGATTTCCCTTTTTGTTTAATATGGATATAGACGACTTATCAAGCCAGCTGAATAAGACAAATACAGGCTGTCTTGTTGGTGAATCTATTGTCAATCATCTGATGTACGCAGATAATCTGGTTCCACTCAGCCTGTTGCAACAGATGCTATGGGTGTGCTCTCAGTATGGCTTAGATCATGATATAAAATATAATGCAAAGAAAAGCCACATAATGATAGTCAGAAGTAATCAGGACAGGAAATTAACCTTCCCTACCTTTTATTTATCTGGCAGTCCCCTTGGTGTTTGTGAGGAAATAAAATATCTGGGACATGTCATTTGTGATGATTGGACAGATGACAACGATATGTATCAACAGCGCTGTCAAATATATTCTCAGGCCAGTATGTTATTAAGGACGTTTTCTATGTGCTCAGATTCAGTTAAATGTTCCCTGTTTAGAACCTACATAACACCATTGTACACTGCTCATTTGTGGTCTATGTACAGGTAAAGGAGTATACAGATACTGAAAGTAGCCTACAATGATGCTTTTAGATTGCTACTTAATGTGCCAAGGTGGCATAGTGCTAGTCAGTTGTTTGTGTCTAAGCACGTACCAACCTGTAAGGCAATCCTGAGACAACTGATGTATGGTTTCAATGATGCTTTTAGATTGCTACTTAATGTGCCTAGGTGGCATAGTGCTGGTCAGTTGTTTCTGTCTAAGCACGTACCAACCTGTAAGGCACTCCTGAGACAACTGATGTATGGTTTCATGTGTCGACTGGACAAGTCTGAGAACTGAATAGTAGAGGCCCTGGTCAACCCTCTAAAGAGCTGCTATCGATTACTTGGAACTTAAGACTACATTGGCACAAAAGTCTTCATACTTTTTATGCACTGTATTATCTATGTTTTATGTTTTCGTTTTACTCTCTTTTTTATAGCTCTATGTCTGTTATTTTATGTGGAACTTGGCGTCTGAAATAAAGATTTATATATATATAAATACATATATATATATCAATGTTTCAGGATTTGTATAACTTTTTACCATTGCATACAAAATCGGAAATGCAATACTAAAAAGATCAGCTTTTGTTAAGAGATCCAAGATTACAAGATCCACAAGGCCTTGGCTAGAAACCAAGGAATGAGTGGGGGCTTGGTCAGCCCACACTCTCCTGAAATGTTGCGTGTGCGTCTTGCCAAGCCCGCGCGTGTGTAAGTTAAGGCTGAGTGTGTGAGGATGTGGAGCACGCGCGGGCAGGAGGAGGGGAGACATTCATTGGAAATTTGGCTAGAAATTAGCCAAGCAAGCATGTTTCAAATATTCACCAAAAATCGACCTTTGATCTTACAGTCAACTTTTTCACAGATTTGTGTTATAAACATTCTCAAGAGTCTTCATATGAACTTGTGATTGAATCAGAGTATCAGTTTTTGACTGGCTGATGTGTAAAGCATTATTTTAGCGTTAGCGATAAGTTCAATTTGCTTTATATCAATCATCTTTGGAGATATGAAGTTGCCTTTACACACGGTAACATGTTGTAGTGTCTTCCATCGATATACCAAGTTTCGTGTTGATATCTCAAAGATTTGCTGAGACATGACTTCACATCCTGTTTGGCGGCTTTTCTGATGAATTTGATTGGCTGTACCGGACAAACGGTTGTGAGGATCAAAATTCTTTTCGATAACTTTTGTGACGCTTGGTCTGAAGATCATCTCTGGTAACTTTGAAGAAGATATGACAAAAATTGTAGGAGGAGTAGGCTTTCAAAGGTTTTTGATAAAACCGGAAGTAGCGGAAAATCTATATAACCGGAAATTGACGCCATGGGGTGCGTTGAACTCGGCTTGAACCAGGGAATCCAATGGTACCTCATTTTTGAAAATGGGTCATACGGTTCAAAAGTTGCGTGTGTAAACACAAGTCCAACTTTGACCCGTTGGTGGCGCTGGAGTGGTCTAATGGGAGACATGAAACTTGGTGTAGGTATAGAATCAACTGTCCTTAATGAGTGTGCCAAATTTCACAAAAAGTTGTCGAAGTGTTCTAGGGGCTGCCATTGACTTCCATGGAACAAGAATAATAATAATAAATATAACTGCAAGCAGTAATGGCGGATTCCTCCAAACATTGCGAACCATTGAAAAATGTATATTCTTGACAAATTGGAACTGTATAGAAAAATCTATGCTGCAGAATTACCAATGGGATACCAAATCTGAAATATAATACCATCAAGATCCACAAGGGCCTTTATTTCAACCCAATGAGTGAAGGGAGGGGGCTTGGTTAGCCTATCCATTCCAGAAAGCCTTTGTGCTTTAGGGCGTGGAATGTAGCGCCACCTATGGGTAATGGTGGGACAGTTGTGGTGTGGTAATTACCCTTGGTCTATACTTTCAAAAAAGCTCGACCAGAGCATACCCCCCGCTCTCAGGGTACCAAGCTTCAGCTCAGTCATGATGCTGGGATGAATGTAGGCCTTTATGTAGAGACCAGGGAGACAGACACACCGGCCAGCTGCCCTGATGGGTCCGTGGTAGATCATTAATGCGGGTTGTATCCTACAACGCTCGTGGCCTCCGAGTAGGACATACTGCGGCTGATAGATCAAGACGTTTGGTGGTGGACACATTGCTGGACGAGAGTGACATTGTCTGCCTTCAAGAAACCTGGATGGCCAAGCAAGATCTGGACAAATTGAACTCCCTACACAAGAACTTTCATGGTGCTGGAGAGTCCCCTACCGATCTCAGCATGAGAATGGTTTGTGGGAGGATAGCTGGTGGTGTAGCTATACTGTGGAACATAAAATATGACCCAACGGTAAAGGTGGTGTGGCTTAACGTTGACTGGGCTATTGGGTTGGAGTTTAATCACAATGAAAATAAATTTACTATTGTAAATGTGTACACACCATATGAATCCTATGACCATGAGGATGAATTTCAGAACAGGTTAGCTTTTATTCAGTCCTTCATAGAGGACAATAGTTCATGTTGTGTCTATGTCATGGGTGATTTTAATGCTGACATGTCAGATAAGCGTTTATTCGCACAACATCTGCAGCAGTTCTGTAATGAAACTAAATTAATTATATCAAGCGTTATTGCCTGATACAAGTTTTACCTATATAAGTGAAACGTGGCACACAACTTCCTGGCTAGACCATATTGTAACCGCCCATGGACCGCCCATGCTTAGTATTATTAATGAATCTCTTGTAACTGGACAAGTCACTGACGATTTCAAACAAGCTATTATCAAGCACCTTCTTAAAAAACCAAACCTGGATCCAGGTTGTCTTAGCAATTACAGGCCCATTTCAAATTTGCCATCTCTCTCCAAAATTTTGGAAAAAGCTGTGGCAAAACAGCTCACTGAGCACCTCTCCTCAAATCAGCTCTATGAACCTCTCCAGTCTGGATTTCGTCTTCACCACAGCACTGAAACTGCATTAGCCAAGGTAGTCAATGATCTATTATTAGCCTCTGACGCGGGCTTTAGCTCTGTCCTTGTTCTTCTAGACCTAAGTGCAGCTTTTGACACTGTAGATCATGAGATTCTCCTGGAACGTATGGAGAACTATGTTGGGATTTCTGGTACTTCACTTCAGTGGTTCAGATCGTATCTATCTGATAGATCACAATATGTCCACTATGATGGTTGCTCATCCAGGAGCTCCATTGTAAAATACGGAGTACCACAGGGTTCAGTTTTAGGCCCTCTGTTATTTTCACTCTATATGTTGCCTTTAGGAAACATAATTAGAAGTTTTGGGGTAGATTTTCACTGCTATGCAGATGATACTCAGCTATACATGTCTATAAAGCCGGGAGAATTTCCACATGCTATGGAAACCTGTGTTTCCGGGTTGAAAACTTGGATGACTGCAAATTTCCTTCTTCTTAATTCGGATAAAACCGAGGTTCAAATTTTTGGTCCGAAAAAACACCGAAATAATTTATCCCATCTAACCTTAGACTTAGACGGCGTCAAAGTATCTCAAAGCCAGCTGGTAAAAAATCTGGGAGTCACAATGGACCCAGACCTTTCGTTTGAGTACCATATTAAGCAAATCACCAGAACAGCATTTTTCCATCTACGTAATATTGCCAAAATACGAAAATTCCTCTCAAAGGATGATGCTGAAAAACTAATACATGCTTTTGTTACGTCCCGATTGGACTACTGCAATGTGTTGTTCTCTGGCCTCCCAATTACCTACCTAAAAAACTTACAGCGGGTGCAAAATGCTGCTGCTAGACTATTGACTAAAACTAGAAAGTTTGATCATATAACATCGACTCTTATCTCTTTACACTGGCTCCCTATCCAAGCCAGAGCTGATTTCAAAGTTCTACTACTAACTTACAAATCTCTGCATGGATTGGCACCACTGTACCTCTCCGGTCTCCTTGCACCCTATTGCCCCGCAAGGTCTCTAAGATCTCAAAATGCCGGCTATCTGGTAATACCCAAAGTTAAGAAAAAAACTGCTGGAGGTAGGGCGTTCTCATATAGAGCACCTCTTCTTTGGAACAAATTACCCATCTCAATTAAGGAAGCTGATACTGTCTCAACATTTAAAACTAGATTAAAAACGTTCTTGTTTAGTCAATTCTATGATTGTTAAAGGGAAGTATGTGTGTACTTTCTATGTAAACCTGGGATGTGTGCTTGCCTATGTGTGTATCACATGTAACTTTTAAATTTTAATTATAGCTTATGTTCACATTGCCCAGCTAGATGTTACAAATAAAGTAAACCTGTTACTGTATATTGTTAGTATTATTATTATTATAGTTCCGTTGCTGTATATTGTTACTGTTATAGTTTTTATTACTAGTTGGAGACAACGGGGGACTGGCTGTTTTCATCCTTATTCGTATAAGTATAACCTACTTTAGAGTTCTTTCCCCTGGAACAGATTTCATGTTCCAACTGAGGGGGGCTGTCGTTGTTTTGGTGTGTGGGGCTGCATCAAATACCCTTTTTGCTCTGTTAAATTGCTGCACTAGTCCACACTTGACCGGTGGGGATCTCATTCTATTTTGACTGTAACTGTTAGCTGCTCCTGGCATTCTCTAATCCCTGCTCTCCTCTCTGTCCCCCCCCCACACATTCCCTGTGGTGTGGGGGGTTTGAGCTGTCAGGACCTGCTTGGTCGTCGGTCTGCCAACGCTGAACCAGGTCGTCACCCGGAATCCAGTCTCCATGACGGCCAACAGCGAGTTTCCCGGTCCCATCCAACGTCTATAAAGCCGAACAATGGATTTTGGTGTTTCAAAACCCATTGACACTGTATGACTATGTTTAGCTTGTGTTCTGCTCCTCTCTCTTACCAACCGTCTCTGGAGGAGGGGATCCCTCTCTGAATTGCTCCTCCCAAGGTTTCTTCCATTTTTTCTCCCGGTGGGAGTTTTTCTGGGAGTTTTTCCTTGTCTTCCTTGAGGGTTTAGGTTGGTTGAGGGGCAGTTCTATGGGCGCATGTGAAGCCCTCTGTGACATGCTTGCGTGTAAAAAGGGCTATACAAATAAATTTGATTTGATTTGATTTGTAACCACAGCCGATGCTCATGACTCACTGGAAAGTATAGAGATGTGTTATGGGCTGGCCACCACTGATCACATACCAGTTGCTATGCTGCTAAATGTTGAGAGTGTACCCTTGTTGCTGGCCCCCCAAGAAAACTGGACTGGTCAAAATTGACCAAAGAGGTTATGCACAGATATTTTCTATTAACTGACAGCTTACATAGTGATGTTGCATTTTCTAGGGATGCCCTAATGTGCACGGATATGAACTGCAAGGATAAACATCATGCTGAAAAGCTCTGTGCCATGTATGATGATATTGTCAAATGTCTTTATGCTTTCAGTGAACCTTTTATTAATCACAAGAGTAAGGTCCCTAACGCACGGCCTGTCTGGAATGAGTTTGTGTCTGAGCAACATGCTGCTGCTAGAGAAGCCTTTAGAGTCTGGTCAGAGGCAGGCAGACCCAGACAGGGAGTGCTGCTTGATAACAAAAACCTCACAAATGCTAGATTTAAATATGCAGTCGTTTCATTAAGAGAAATGAAAACACAATGAGAGCAGACTCGCTGGCCAGAAAGATGCAAAATAACAATCTTACTGACTTCTGGAAGGAGGTCAAGATCATAAGTAATAACAGAACTTCCCTCCCTTCTGATATCCAAGGGGTTAGTTGTCCAGAGAAGATTGCTGATCTATGGCATGAGCACTACAGTAAACTATTTAATTGTGTTAAAAGTAACACAGTGAGAATTGATAATGAATATAAAGGTATCTCTGCAGACTTGATAGTTAGATCAGTAGATATTTATGATGCCATCCACATGCTAGACAACAACAAAGCTTGTGGTATGGATTGCATTTCTGCAGAGCATCTAAAAAATGCCAGTTATAGACTCAGTCCATTTCTAGCCATGTGTCTCACTGGAATTATGGTTCATGGTGTTCTACCGAACTCTATTATGTCAGTACTGTTAGTGCCTGTTGTTAAAGATAAGGCTGGTAAACTGAACAGCATAGACAACTATCGACCCATTGCATTGGCCAGTATCTTGTCTAAAGTGTTTGAGAGAATTATTTGATTGAAATTGGAAATGTATATTCTGACTGCAGAAAATCAGTTTGGTTTTAAAAGAAAACATGGTACTGATCTCTGTATCTATGCTCTGAAGGAGATTGTCTCAGGTACACAAGTCTTAATTCATCTGTATTTTTATGCTTTATTGATGCTTACAAAGCTTTCGATCGAATTTGTCATGAAAAACTGTTTATGAAGCTAATAGCGAGAGGTGTCCCTAAACCTCTTGTGAGGATTTTGGTGTTCTGGTATGCCAATCAAACTTTTCATGTTAAATGGGACAATGTTGTATCAGCTCCTTTCCATGTTGGTAACGGAGTTCGACAAGGAGGAATTTGATTTCCCTTTTTGTTTAATATGGATTTGGACGACTTATCAAGCCAGCTGATTAAGACAAATACAGGCTGTCTTGTTGGTGAATCTATTGTCAATCATCTGATGTACGCAAATGATCTGGTTCCACTCAGCCTGTTGCAACAGATGCTATGGGTGTGCTCTCAGTATGGCTTAGATCATGATATAAAATATAATGCAAAGAAAAGCCACATAATGATAGTCAGAAGTAATCAGGACAGGAAATTAACCTTCCCTACCTTTTATTTATCTGGCAGTCCCCTTGGTGTTTGTGAGGAAATAAAATATCTGGGCCATGTCATTTCTGATGATTGGACAGATGACAACGATATGTATCAACAGCGCTGTCAAATATATTCTCAGGCCAGTATGTTATTAAGGACGTTTTCTATGTGCTCAGATTCAGTTAAATGTTCCCTGTTTAGAACCTACATAACACCATTGTACACTGCTCATTTGTGGTCTATGTACAGGAAAAGGAGTATACAGATACTGAAAGTAGCCTACAATGATGCTTTTAGATTGCTACTTAATGTGCCAAGGTGGCATAGTGCTAGTCAGTTGTTTGTGTCTAAGCACGTACCAACCTGTAAGGCAATCCTGAGACAACTGATGTATGGTTTCAATGATGCTTTTAGATTGCTACTTAATGTGCCTAGGTGGCATAGTGCTGGTCAGTTGTTTCTGTCTAAGCACAAACCAACCTGTAAGGCACTCCTGAGACAACTGATGTATGGTTTAATGTGTCGACTGGACAAGTCTGAGAACTGAATAGTAGAGGCTCTGGTCAACCCTCTAAAGAGCTGCTATCGATTACTTGGAACTTAAGACTACATTGGCACAAAAGTCTTCATACTTTTTATGCACTGTATTATCTGTGTTTTATGTTTTTGTTTTACTCTCTTTTTTATAGCTCTGTGTCTGTTATTTTATGTGGAACTTGGCGTCTGAAATAAAGATTTATATATATATATAAATACATATATATATATATATATCAATGTTTCAGGATTTGTATAACTTTTTACCATTGCATACAAAATCGGAAATGCAATACCAAAAAGATCAGCTTTTGTTAAGAGATCCAAGATTACAAGATCCACAAGGCCTTTGCTAGAAACTAAGGAATGAGTGGGGGCTTGGTCAGCCCACACTCTCCTGAAATGTTGCGTGTGCGTCTTGCCAAGCCCGCGCGTGTGTAAGTTAAGGCTGAGGGTGTGAGGATGTGGAGCACGCGCGGGCAGGAGGAGGGGAGACATTCATTGGAAATTTGGCTAGAAATTAGCCAAGCAAGCATGTTTCAAATATTCACCAAAAATCGACCTTTGATCTTACAGTCAACTTTTTCACAGATTTGTGTTATAAACATTCTCAAGAGTCTTCATATGAACTTGTGATTGAATCAGAGTATTAGTTTTTGACTGGCTGATGTGTAAAGCATTATTTTAGCGTTAGCGATAAGTTCAATTTGCTTTATATCAATCTTTTTTGGAGATATGAAGTTGCCTTTGCACACGGTAACATGTTGTAGTGTCTTCCATCGATATACCAAGTTTCGTGTTGATATCTCAAAGATTTGCTGAGACATGACTTCACATCCTGTTTGGCGGCTTTTCTGATGAATTTGATTGGCTGTACCGGACAAACGGTTGTGAGGATCAAAATTCTTTTCGATAACTTTTGTGAGACTTGGTCTGAAGATCATCTCTGGTAACTTTGAAGAAGATATGACAAAAATTGTAGGAGGAGTAGGCTTTCAAAGGTTTTTCATAAAACCGGAAATAGCGGAAAATCTATATAACCGGAAATTGACGCCATGGGGTGCGTTGAACTCGGCTTGATCCAGGGAATCCAATGGTGCCTCATTTTTGAAAATCGGTCATACGGTTCAAAAGTTGCGTGTGTAAACACAAGTCCAACTTTGACCCGTTGGTGGCGCTGGAGGGGTCTAATGGGAGACATGAAACTTGGTGTAGGTATAGAATCAACTGTCCTTAATGAGTGTGCAAAATTTCACAAAAAGTTGTCGAAGGGTTCTAGGGGCTGCCATTGACTTCCATGGAACAAGAATAATAATAATAATAAAACTAACAATAACAATAGGTTTCCTCCTGACGGAGGAATCCTAAATATAACTGCAAGCAGTAATGGCGGATTCCTCCAAACATTGCGAACCATTGAAAAATGTATATTCTTGACAAATTGGAACTGTATAGAAAAATCTATGCTGCAGAATTACCAATGGGATACCAAATCTGAAATATAATACCATCAAGATCCACAAGGGCCTTTATTTCAACCCAAGGAGTGAAGGGAGGGGGCTTGGTTAGCCTATCCATTCCAGAAAGCCTTTGTGCTCTAGGGCGTGGAATGTAGCGCCACCTATGGGTAATGGTGGGACAGTTGTGGTGTGGTAATTACCCTTCAGTCATGATGCTGGGATGAATGTTGGCCTATATGTAGAGACCAGGGAGACAGACACACCGGCCAGCTGCCCTGATGGGTCCGTGGTAGATCATTAATGCGGGTTGTATCCTACAACGCTTGTGGCCTCCGAGTAGGACATACTGCTGCTGATAGATCAAGACGTTTGGTGGTGGACACATTGCTGGACGAGAGTGACATTGTCTGCCTTCAAGAAACCTGGATGGCCAAGCAAGATCTGGACAAATTGAACTCCCTACACAAGAACTTTCATGGTGCTGGAGAGTCCACTACCGATCTCAGCATGAGAATGGTTTGTGGGAGGATAGCTGGTGGTGTAGCTATACTGTGGAACATAAAATATGACCCAACGGTAAAGGTGGTGTGGCTTAACGTTGACTGGGCTATTGGGTTGGAGTTTAATCACAATGAAAATAAATGTACTATTGTAAATGTGTACACACCATATGAATCCTATGACCATGAGGATGAATTTCAGAACAAGTTAGCTTTTATTCAGTCCTTCAAAGAGGACAATAGTTCATGTTGTGTCTATGTCATGGGTGATTTTAATGCTGACATGTCAGATAAGTGTTTATTCGCACAACATCTGCAGCAGTTCTGTAATGAAACTAAATTAATTATATCAAGCGTTATTGCCTGATACAAGTTTTACCTATATAAGTGAAACGTGGCACACAACCTCCTGGCTAGACCATATTGTAACCACAGCCGATGCTCATGACTCACTGGAAAGTATAGAGATGTGTTATGGGCTGGCCACCACTGATCACATACCAGTTGCTATGCTGCTAAATGTTGAGAGTGTACCCTTGTTGCTGGCCCCCCAAGAAAACTGGACTGGTCAAAATTGACCAAAGAGGTTATGCACAGATATTCTCTATTAACTGACAGCTTACATAGTGATGTTGCATTTTCTAGGGATGCCCTAATGTGCACGGATATGAACTGCAAGGATAAACATCATGCTGAAAAGCTCTGTGCCATGTATGATGATATTGTCAAATGTCTTTATGCTTTCAGTGAAGGTTTTATTAATCACAAGAGTAAGGTCCCTAACGCACGGCCTGTCTGGAATGAGTTTGTGTCTGAGCAACATGCTGCTGCTAGAGAAGCCTTTAGAGTCTGGTCAGAGGCAGGCAGACCCAGACAGAGAGTGCTGCTTGATAACAAAAACCTCACAAATGCTAGATTTAAATATGCACTCGTTTCATTAAGAGAAATGAAAACACAATGAGAGCAGACTCGCTGGCCAGAAAGATGCAGAATAACAATCTTACTGACTTCTGGAAGGAGGTCAAGATCATAAATAATAACAGAACTCCCCTCCCTTCTGATATCAAAGGGGTTAGTTGTCCAGAGAAGATTGCTGATCTATGGCATGAGCACTACAGTAAACTATTTAATTGTGTTCAAAGTAACACAGTGAGAATTGATAATCAATATAAAGGTATCTCTGCAGACTTGATAGTTAGATCAGTAGATATTTATGATGCCATCCACATGCTAGACAACAACAAAGCTTGTGGTATGGATTCCATTTCTGCAGAGCATCTAAAAAATGCCAGTTATAGACTCAGTCCATTTCTAGCCATGTGTCTCACTGGAATTATGGTTCATGGTGTTCTACCGAACTCTATTATGTCAGTACTGTTAGTGCCTGTTGTTAAAGATAAGGCTGGTAAACTGAACAGCATAGACAACTATCGACCCATGGCATTGGCCAGTATCTTGTCTAAAGTGTTTGAGAGAATTATTTGATTGAAATTGGAAATGTATATTCTGACTGCAGAAAATCAGTTTGGTTTTAAAAGAAAACATGGTACTGATCTCTGTATCTATGCTCTGAAGGAGATTGTCTCAGGTACACAAGTCTTAATTCATCTGTATTTTTATGCTTTATTGATGCTTACAAAGCTTTCGATCGAATTTGTCATGAAAAACTGTTTATGAAGCTAATAGCGAGAGGTGTCCCTAAACCTCTTGTGAGGATTTTGGTGTTCTGGTATGCCAATCAAACTTTTCATGTTAAATGGGACAATGTCGTATCAGCTGCTTTCCATGTTGGTAACGGATTTCGACAAGGAGGAATTTGATTTCCCTTTTTGTTTAATATGGATATGGACGACTTATCAAGCCAGCTGAATAAGACAAATACAGGCTGTCTTGTTGGTGAATCTATTGTCAATCATCTGATGTACGCAGATTATCTGGTTCCACTCAGCCTGTTGCAACAGATGCTATGGGTGTGCTCTCAGTATGGCTTAGATCATGATATAAAATATAATGCAAAGAAAAGCCACATAATGATAGTCAGAAGTAATCAGGACAGGAAATTAACCTTCCCTACCTTTTATTTATCTGGCAGTCCCCTTGGTGTTTGTGAGGAAATAAAATATCTGCCATGTCATTTCTGATGATTGGACAGATGACAACGATATGTATCAACAGCGCTGTCAAATATATTCTCAGGCCAGTATGTTATTAAGGACGTTTTCTATGTGCTCAGATTCAGTTAAATGTTCCCTGTTTAGAACCTACATAACACCATTGTACACTGCTCATTTGTGGTCTATGTACAGGTAAAGGAGTATACAGATACTGAAAGTAGCCTACAATGATGCTTTTAGATTGCTACTTAATGTGCCAAGGTGGCATAGTGCTAGTCAGTTGTTTGTGTCTAAGCACGTACCAACCTGTAAGGCAATCCTGAGACAACTGATGTATGGTTTCAATGATGCTTTTAGATTGCTACTTAATGTGCCTAGGTGGCATAGTGCTGGTCAGTTGTTTCTGTCTAAGCACGTACCAACCTGTAAGGCACTCCTGAGACAACTGATGTATGGTTTCATGTGTCGACTGGACAAGTCTGAGAACTGAATAGTAGAGGCCCTGGTCAACCCTCTAAAGAGCTGCTATCGATTACTTGGAACTTAAGACTACATTGGCACAAAAGTCTTCATACTTTTTATGCACTGTATTATCTATGTTTTATGTTTTCGTTTTACTCTCTTTTTTATAGCTCTATGTCTGTTATTTTATGTGGAACTTGGCGTCTGAAATAAAGATTTATATATATATAAATACATATATATATATCAATGTTTCAGGATTTGTATAACTTTTTACCATTGCATACAAAATCGGAAATGCAATACTAAAAAGATCAGCTTTTGTTAAGAGATCCAAGATTACAAGATCCACAAGGCCTTGGCTAGAAACCAAGGAATGAGTGGGGGCTTGGTCAGCCCACACTCTCCTGAAATGTTGCGTGTGCGTCTTGCCAAGCCCGCGCGTGTGTAAGTTAAGGCTGAGTGTGTGAGGATGTGGAGCACGCGCGGGCAGGAGGAGGGGAGACATTCATTGGAAATTTGGCTAGAAATTAGCCAAGCAAGCATGTTTCAAATATTCACCAAAAATCGACCTTTGATCTTACAGTCAACTTTTTCACAGATTTGTGTTATAAACATTCTCAAGAGTCTTCATATGAACTTGTGATTGAATCAGAGTATCAGTTTTTGACTGGCTGATGTGTAAAGCATTATTTTAGCGTTAGCGATAAGTTCAATTTGCTTTATATCAATCATTTTTGGAGATATGAAGTTGCCTTTGCACACGGTAACATGTTGTAGTGTCTTCCATCGATATACCAAGTTTCGTGTTGATATCTCAAAGATTTGCTGAGACATGACTTCACATCCTGTTTGGCGGCTTTTCTGATGAATTTGATTGGCTGTACCGGACAAACGGTTGTGAGGATCAAAATTCTTTTCGATAACTTTTGTGACGCTTGGTCTGAAGATCATCTCTGGTAACTTTGAAGAAGATATGACAAAAATTGTAGGAGGAGTAGGCTTTCAAAGGTTTTTGATAAAACCGGAAGTAGCGGAAAATCTATATAACCGGAAATTGACGCCATGGGGTGCGTTGAACTCGGCTTGAACCAGGGAATCCAATGGTACCTCATTTTTGAAAATGGGTCATACGGTTCAAAAGTTGCGTGTGTAAACACAAGTCCAACTTTGACCCGTTGGTGGCGCTGGAGTGGTCTAATGGGAGACATGAAACTTGGTGTAGGTATAGAATCAACTGTCCTTAATGAGTGTGCCAAATTTCACAAAAAGTTGTCGAAGGGTTCTAGGGGCTGCCATTGACTTCCATGGAACAAGAATAATAATAATAATAAAACTAACAATAACAATAGGTTTCCTCCTGACGGAGGAATCCTAATAAAACTAACAATAACAATAGGTTTCCTCCTGACGGAGGAATCCTAAATATAACTGCAAGCAGTAATGGCGGATTCCTCCAAACATTGCGAACCATTGAAAAATGTATATTCTTGACAAATTGGAACTGTATAGAAAAATCTATGCTGCAGAATTACCAATGGGATACCAAATCTGAAATATAATACCATCAAGATCCACAAGGGCCTTTATTTCAACCCAAGGAGTGAAGGGAGGGGGCTTGGTTAGCCTATCCATTCCAGAAAGCCTTTGTGCTTTAGGGCGTGGAATGTAGCGCCACCTATGGGTAATGGTGGGACAGTTGTGGTGTGGTAATTACCCTTGGTCTATACTTTCAAAAAAGCTCGACCAGAGCATACCCCCCGCTCTCAGGGTACCGAGCTTCAGCTCAGTCATGATGCTGGGATGAATGTAGGCCTATATGTAGAGACCAGGGAGACAGACACACCGGCCAGCTGCCCTGATGGGTCCGTGGTAGATCATTAATGCGGGTTGTATCCTACAACGCTCGTGGCCTCCGAGTAGGACATACTGCTGCTGATAGATCAAGACGTTTGGTGGTGGACACATTGCTGGACGAGAGTGACATTGTCTGCCTTCAAGAAACCTGGATGACCAAGCAAGATCTGGACAAATTGAACTCCCTACACAAGAACTTTCATGGTGCTGGAGAGTCCACTACCGATCTCAGCATGAGAATGGTTTGTGGGAGGATAGCTGGTGGTGTAGCTATACTGTGGAACATAAAATATGACCCAACGGTAAAGGTGGTGTGGCTTAACGTTGACTGGGCTATTGGGTTGGAGTTTAATCACAATGAAAATAAATGTACTATTGTAAATGTGTACACACCATATGAATCCTATGACCATGAGGATGAATTTCAGAACAGGTTAGCTTTTATTCAGTCCTTCATAGAGGACAATAGTTCATGTTGTGTCTATGTCATGGGTGATTTTAATGCTGACATGTCAGATAAGTGTTTATTCGCACAACATCTGCAGCAGTTCTGTAATGAAACTAAATTAATTATATCAAGCGTTATTGCCTGATACAAGTTTTACCTATATAAGTGAAACGTGGCACACAACTTCCTGGCTAGACCATATTGTAACCACAGCCGATTCTCATGACTCACTGGAAAGTATAGAGATGTGTTATGGGCTGGCCACCACTGATCACATACCAGTTGCTATGCTGCTAAATGTTGAGAGTGTACCCTTGTTGCTGGCCCCCCAAGAAAACTGGACTGGTCAAAATTGACCAAAGAGGTTCGGCACAGATATTCTCTATTAACTAATTCTCGGATATGAACTGCAAGGATAAACATAATGCTGAAAAGCTCTGTGCCATGTATGATGATATTGTCAAATGTCTTTATGCTTCCAGTGAACCTTTTATTAATCACAAGAGTAAGGTCCCTAACGCACGGCCTGTCTGGAATGAGTTTGTGTCTGAGCAACATGCTGCTGCTAGAGAAGCCTTTAGAGTCTGGTCAGAGGCAGGCAGACCCAGACAGAGAGTGCTGCTTGATAACAAAAACCTCACAAATGCTAGATTTAAATATGCACTCGTTTCATTAAGAGAAATGAAAACACAATGAGAGCAGACTCGCTGGCCAGAAAGATGCAGAATAACAATCTTACTGACTTCTGGAAGGAGGTCAAGATCATAAATAATAACAGAACTCCCCTCCCTTCTGATATCAAAGGGGTTAGTTGTCCAGAGAAGATTGCTGATCTATGGCATGAGCACTACAGTAAACTATTTAATTGTGTTCAAAGTAACACAGTGAGAATTGATAATCAATATAAAGGTATCTCTGCAGACTTGATAGTTAGATCAGTAGATATTTATGATGCCATCCACATGCTAGACAACAACAAAGCTTGTGGTATGGATTCCATTTCTGCAGAGCATCTAAAAAATGCCAGTTATAGACTCAGTCCATTTCTAGCCATGTGTCTCACTGGAATTATGGTTCATGGTGTTCTACCGAACTCTATTATGTCAGTACTGTTAGTGCCTGTTGTTAAAGATAAGGCTGGTAAACTGAACAGCATAGACAACTGTAGCGCCTCTAGTTTGGTGGATTTGTAATGAGAGGTGGCTAACCTGAGTTCGTTAGTAATTGTTACTAACTTAAACCAATTTAACATATGAAAAAAACAATACAACCAACTGTTAAACAAAAACAGGAAAGATTTACTTCAGACAAAAAATCAGTTCTTCAGTTATTGGTTCAACATTTACATGACATCGTAATGCACATGGACACACAGTACAAACTAGCCGGCAATGCTAACTACACGAATACCTTAATTCAGTACAGTTCTACGGTGCAGGCCTGAGTGTAGCTCGTGTGCGTTGTAGCCGTAAACAAAATGGCTGTTTCGCCAGGATGGCACAAAATAACAAGGAGCTGGTACCTCGGATCAGCAGTGCGGTAGCACACGCACTGCGGCAGAAGGGCGGCAGCAGGTGAAGGAGAGACCGACCAAATACTCTCGTGGATTTACGAGACGAACCAACTCAGGAAGAAGACTGAGGACGACGACAATCCCGACCTCCACCGGCTCCAACCTGGCACTCGCTGTCGCTAGTCTGGCGGCAAAGCCCGTGCTTAATCCAAAACCGCCAACAGCCAAACTCCTCTTTCTGGGTTATTGTTGTTGGTTGAGATATTCACCCAACAATATAAACATAACACCACTAATGATAATATAAAATCTTCACTCTTGGTATTTTACCGTACGCTACAATTTTCTTCTCCCTCCAACTCCTCCGCTCGCTCTGTCTTTTTCTACTCCAACCTCATCTACCCCAACTTCCCGTGTTACCCTGCCCTTTGACCTCAAACCGGATTGGCTTAACATCATAATCAAAATTAAAGCAACAACATAGATTCACAAAACATTCATCTTACTCTCTTCATATTTGTAACCGGTACATTTTAACATGCGTTTTTTAAACAACAGATATACATTTCCAAATGCTGTATTCAGTAAAACATGAACAATATGCATTTCTCATCAAATCAAAATCATACTCTCAAACCTTAAAGTCTATTTATTAAACTATGAACTTAAGTATTATGTATTCAAACTTTTATATTTATGTAATAGGATTGTTTCAACAGAAATGTTTACCACCCGGGCTACACAACTATCGACCCATTGCATTGGCCAGTATCTTGTCTAAAGTGTTTGAGAGAATTATTTGATTGAAATTGGAAATGTATATTCTGACTGCAGAAAATCAGTTTGGTTTTAAAAGAAAACATGGTACTGATCTCTGTATCTATGCTCTGAAGGAGATACACAAGTCTTAATTCATCTGTATTTTTATGCTTTATTGATGCTTACAAAGCTTTCGATCGAATTTGTCATGAAAAACTGTTTATGAAGCTAATAGCGAGAGGTTTCCCTAAACCTCTTGTGAGGATTTTGGTGTTCTGGTATGCCAATCAAACTTTTCATGTTAAATGGGACAATGTTGTATCAGCTGCTTTCCATGTTGGTAACGGAGTTCGACAAGGAGGAATTTGATTTCCCTTTTTGTTTAATATGGATATGGACGACTTATCAAGCCAGCTGAATAAGACAAATACAGGCTGTCTTGTTGGTGAATCTATTGTCAATCATCTGATGTACGCAGATTATCTGGTTCCACTCAGCCTGTTGCAACAGATGCTATGGGTGTGCTCTCAGTATGGCTTAGATCATGATATAAAATATAATGCAAAGAAAAGCCACATAATGATAGTCAGAAGTAATCAGGACAGGAAATTAACCTTCCCTACCTTTTATTTATCTGGCAGTCCCCTTGGTGTTTGTGAGGAAATAAAATATCTGCCATGTCATTTCTGATGATTGGACAGATGACAACGATATGTATCAACAGCGCTGTCAAATATATTCTCAGGCCAGTATGTTATTAAGGACGTTTTCTATGTGCTCAGATTCAGTTAAATGTTCCCTGTTTAGAACCTACATAACACCATTGTACACTGCTCATTTGTGGTCTATGTACAGGTAAAGGAGTATACAGATACTGAAAGTAGCCTACAATGATGCTTTTAGATTGCTACTTAATGTGCCAAGGTGGCATAGTGCTAGTCAGTTGTTTGTGTCTAAGCACGTACCAACCTGTAAGGCAATCCTGAGACAACTGATGTATGGTTTCAATGATGCTTTTAGATTGCTACTTAATGTGCCTAGGTGGCATAGTGCTGGTCAGTTGTTTCTGTCTAAGCACGTACCAACCTGTAAGGCACTCCTGAGACAACTGATGTATGGTTTCATGTGTCGACTGGACAAGTCTGAGAACTGAATAGTAGAGGCCCTGGTCAACCCTCTAAAGAGCTGCTATCGATTACTTGGAACTTAAGACTACATTGGCACAAAAGTCTTCATACTTTTTATGCACTGTATTATCTATGTTTTATGTTTTCGTTTTACTCTCTTTTTTATAGCTCTATGTCTGTTATTTTATGTGGAACTTGGCGTCTGAAATAAAGATTTATATATATATAAATACATATATATATATCAATGTTTCAGGATTTGTATAACTTTTTACCATTGCATACAAAATCGGAAATGCAATACTAAAAAGATCAGCTTTTGTTAAGAGATCCAAGATTACAAGATCCACAAGGCCTTGGCTAGAAACCAAGGAATGAGTGGGGGCTTGGTCAGCCCACACTCTCCTGAAATGTTGCGTGTGCGTCTTGCCAAGCCCGCGCGTGTGTAAGTTAAGGCTGAGTGTGTGAGGATGTGGAGCACGCGCGGGCAGGAGGAGGGGAGACATTCATTGGAAATTTGGCTAGAAATTAGCCAAGCAAGCATGTTTCAAATATTCACCAAAAATCGACCTTTGATCTTACAGTCAACTTTTTCACAGATTTGTGTTATAAACATTCTCAAGAGTCTTCATATGAACTTGTGATTGAATCAGAGTATCAGTTTTTGACTGGCTGATGTGTAAAGCATTATTTTAGCGTTAGCGATAAGTTCAATTTGCTTTATATCAATCATTTTTGGAGATATGAAGTTGCCTTTGCACACGGTAACATGTTGTAGTGTCTTCCATCGATATACCAAGTTTCGTGTTGATATCTCAAAGATTTGCTGAGACAGGACTTCACATCCTGTTTGGCGGCTTTTCTGATGAATTTGATTGGCTGTACCGGACAAACGGTTGTGAGGATCAAAATTCTTTTCGATAACTTTTGTGACGCTTGGTCTGAAGATCATCTCTGGTAACTTTGAAGAAGATATGACAAAAATTGTAGGAGGAGTAGGCTTTCAAAGGTTTTTGATAAAACCGGAAGTAGCGGAAAATCTATATAACCGGAAATTGACGCCATGGGGTGCGTTGAACTCGGCTTGAACCAGGGAATCCAATGGTACCTCATTTTTGAAAATGGGTCATACGGTTCAAAAGTTGCGTGTGTAAACACAAGTCCAACTTTGACCCATTGGTGGCGCTGGAGTGGTCTAATGGGAGACATAAAACTTGGTGTAGGTATAGAATCAACTGTCCTTAATGAGTGTGCCAAATTTCACAAAAAGTTGTCGAAGTGTTCTAGGGGCTGCCATTGACTTCCATGGAACAAGAATAATAATAATAATAAAACTAACAATAACAATAGGTTTCCTCCTGACGGAGGAATCCTAATAATAAAACTAACAATAACAATAGGTTTCCTCCTGACGGAGGAATCCTAATAAATATAACTGCAAGCAGTAATGGCGGATTCCTCCAAACATTGCGAACCATTGAAAAATGTATATTCTTGACAAATTGGAACTGTATAGAAAAATCTATGCTGCAGAATTACCAATGGGATACCAAATCTGAAATATAATACCATCAAGATCCACAAGGGCCTTTATTTCAACCCAAGGAGTTAAGGGAGGGGGCTTGGTTAGCCTATCCATTCCAGAAAGCCTTTGTGCTTTAGGGCGTGGAATGTAGCGCCACCTATGGGTAATGGTGGGACAGTTGTGGTGTGGTAATTACCCTTGGTCTATACTTTCAAAAAAGCTCGACCAGAGCATACCCCCCGCTCTCAGGGTACCGATCTTCAGCTCAGTCATGATGCTGGGATGAATGTAGGCCTATATGTAGAGACCAGGGAGACAGACACACCGGCCAGCTGCCCTGATGGGTCCGTGGTAGATCATTAATGCGGGTTGTATCCTACAACGCTCGTGGCCTCCGAGTAGGACATACTGCTGCTGATAGATCAAGACGTTTGGTTGTGGACACATTGCTGGACGAGAGTGACATTGTCTGCCTTCAAGAAACCTGGATGGCCAAGCAAGATCTGGACAAATTGAACTCCCTACACAAGAACTTTCATGGTGCTGGAGAGTCCACTACCGATCTCAGCATGAGAATGGTTTGAGGGAGGATAGCTGGTGGTGTAGCTATACTGTGGAACATAAAATATGACCCAACGGTAAAGGTGGTGTGGCTTAACGTTGACTGGGCTATTGGGTTGGAGTTTAATCAGAATGAAAATACATTTACTATTGTAAATGTATACACACCATATGAATCCTATGACCATGAGGATGAATTTCAGAACAGGTTAGCTTTTATTCAGTCCTTCATAGAGGACAATAGTTCATGTTGTGTCTATGTCATGGGTAATTTTAATGCTGACATGTCAGATAAGCGTTTATTCGCACAACATCTGCAGCAGTTCTGTAATGAAACTAAATTAATTATATCAAGCGTTATTGCCTGATACAAGTTTTACCTATATAAGTGAAACGTGGCACACAACTTCCTGGCTAGACCATATTGTAACCACAGTCGATGGTCATGAAAAGTATCACTGGAAAGTATAGAGATGTGTTATGGGCTGGCCACCACTGATCACATACCAGTTGCTATGCTGCTAAATGTTGAGAGTGTACCCTTGTTGCTGGCCCCCCAAGAAAACTGGACTGGTCAAAATTGACCAAAGAGGTTATGCACAGATATTCTCTATTAAGTGACAGCTTACATAGTGATGTTGCATTTTCTAGGGATGCCCTAATGTGCACGGATATGAACTGCAAGGATAAACATCATGCTGAAAAGCTCTGTGCCATGTATGATGATATTGTCAAATGTCTTTATGCTTCCAGTGAACCTTTTATTAATCACAAGAGTAAGGTCCCTAACGCACGGCCTGTCTGGAATGAGTTTGTGTCTGAGCAACATGCTGCTGCTAGAGAAGCCTTTAGAGTCTGGTCAGAGGCAGACAGACCCAGACAGGGAGTGCTGCTTGATAACAAAAACCTCACAAAAGCTAGATTTAAATATGCACTTGTTTCATTTAGAGAAATGAAAACACAATGAGAGCAGACTCGCTGGCCAGAAAGATGCAGAATAACAATCTTACTGACTTCTGGAAGGAGGTCAAGATCATAAATAATAACAGAACTCCCCTCCCTTCTGATATCAAAGGGGTTAGTTGTCCAGAGAAGATTGCTGATCTATGGCATGAGCACTACAGTAAACTATTTAATTGTGTTCAAAGTAACACAGTGAGAATTGATAATGAATATAAAGGTATCTCTGCAGACTTGATAGTTAGATCAGTAGATATTTATGATGCCATCCACATGCTAGACAACAACAAAGCTTGTGGTATGGATTGCATTTCTGCAGAGCATCTAAAAAATGCCACTTATAGACTCAGTCCATTTCTAGCCATGTGTCTCACTGGAATTATGGTTCATGGTGTTCTACCGAACTCTATTATGTCAGTACTGTTAGTGCCTGTTGATAAAGATAAGGCTGGTAAACTGAACAGCATAGACAACTATCGACCCATTGCATTGGCCAGTATCTTGTCTAAAGTGTTTGAGAGAATTATTTGATTGAAATTGGAAATGTATATTCTGACGGCAGAAAATCAGTTTGGTTTTAAAAAAAAACATGGTACTGATCTCTGTATCTATGCTCTGAAGGAGATTGTCTCAGGTACACAAGTCTTAATTTATCTGTATTTTTATGCTTTATTGATGCTTACAAAGCTTTCGATCGAATTTGTCATGAAAAACTGTTTATGAAGCTAATGACGAGAGGTGTCCCTAAACCTCTTGTGAGGATTTTGGTGTTCTGGTATGCCAATCAAACTTTTCATGTTAAATGGGACAATGTTGTATCAGCTCCTTTCCATGTTGGTAACGGAGTTCGACAAGGAGGAATTTGATTTCCCTTTTTGTTTAATATGGATATGGACGACTTATCAAGCCAGCTGAATAAGACAAATACAGGCTGTCTTGTTGGTGAATCTATTGTCAATCATCTGATGTACGCAGATTATCTGGTTCCACTCAGCCTGTTGCAACAGATGCTATGGGTGTGCTCTCAGTATGGCTTAGATCATGATATAAAATATAATGCAAAGAAAAGCCACATAATGATAGTCAGAAGTAATCAGGACAGGAAATTAACCTTCCCTACCTTTTATTTATCTGGCAGTCCCCTTGGTGTTTGTGAGGAAATAAAATATCTGCCATGTCATTTCTGATGATTGGACAGATGACAACGATATGTATCAACAGCGCTGTAAAATATATTCTCAGGCCAGTATGATATTAAGGACGTTTTCTATGTGCTCAGATTCAGTTTAATGTTCCCTGTTTAGAACCTACATAACACCATTGTACACTGCTCATTTGTGGTCTATGTACAGGTAAAGGAGTATACAGATACTGAAAGTAGCCTACAATGATGCTTTTAGATTGCTACTTAATGTGCCAAGGTGGCATAGTGCTAGTCAGTTGTTTGTGTCTAAGCACGTACCAACCTGTAAGGCAATCCTGAGACAACTGATGTATGGTTTCAATGATGCTTTTAGATTGCTACTTAATGTGCCTAGGTGGCATAGTGCTGGTCAGTTGTTTCTGTCTAAGCACGTACCAACCTGTAAGGCACTCCTGAGACAACTGATGTATGGTTTCATGTGTCGACTGGACAAGTCTGAGAACTGAATAGTAGAGGCTCTGGTCAACCCTCTAAAGAGCTGCTATCGATTACTTGGAACTTAAGACTACATTGGCACAAAAGTCTTCATACTTTTTATGCACTGTATTATCTATGTTTTATGTTTTTGTTTTACTCTCTTTTTTATAGCTCTATGTCTGTTATTTTATGTGGAACTTGGCGTCTGAAATAAAGATTTATATATATATAAATACATATATATATATATATATCAATGTTTCAGGATTTGTATAACTTTTTACCATTGCATACAAAATCGGAAATGCAATACCAAAAAGATCAGCTTTTGTTAAGAGATCCAAGATTACAAGATCCACAAGGCCTTTGCTAGAGACTACGGAATGAGTGGGGGCTTGGTCAGCCCACACTCTCCTGAAATGTTGCGTGTGCGTCTTGCCAAGCCCGCGCGTGTGTAAGTTAAGGCTGAGTGTGTGAGGATGTGGAGCACGCGTGGGCAGGAGGAGGGGAGACATTCATTGGAAATTTGGCTAGAAATTAGCCAAGCAAGCATGTTTCAAATATTCACCAAAAATCGACCTTTGATCTTACAGTCAACTTTTTCACAGATTTGTGTTATAAACATTCTCAAGAGTCTTCATATGAACTTGTGATTGAATCAGAGTATCAGTTTTTGACTGGCTGATGTGTAAAGCATTATTTTAGCGTTAGCGATAAGTTCAATTTGCTTTATATCAATCATTTTTGGAGATATGAAGTTGCCTTTGCACACGGTAACATGTTGTAGTGTCTTCCATCGATATACCAAGTTTCGTGTTGATATCTCAAAGATTTGCTGAGACATGACTTCACATCCTGTTTGGCGGCTTTTCTGATGAATTTGATTGGCTGTACCGGACAAACGGTTGTGAGGATCAAAATTCTTTTCGATAACTTTTGTGACGCTTGGTCTGAAGATCATCTCTGGTAACTTTGAAGAAGATATGACAACAATTGTAGGAGGAGTAGGCTTTCAAAGGTTTTTGATAAAACCGGAAGTAGCGGAAAATCTATATAACCGGAAATTGACGCCATGGGGTGCGTTGAACTCGGCTTGAACCAGGGAATCCAATGGTACCTCATTTTTGAAAATGGGTCATACGGTTCAAAAGTTGCGTGTGTAAACACAAGTCCAACTTTGACCCGTTGGTGGCGCTGGAGTGGTCTAATGGGAGACATGAAACTTGGTGTGCCAAATTTCACAAAAAGTTGTCGAAGTGTTCTAGGGGCTGCCATTGACTTCCATGGAACAAGAATAATAATAATAAATATAACTGCAAGCAGTAATGGCGGATTCCTCCAAACATTGCGAACCATTGAAAAATGTATATTCTTGACAAATTGGAACTGTATAGAAAAATCTATGCTGCAGAATTACCAATGGGATACCAAATCTGAAATATAATACCACCAGGATCCACAAGGGCCTTTATTTCAACTCAAGGAGTGAAGGGAGGGGGCTTGGTTAGCCTATCCATTCCAGAAAGCCTTTGTGCTTTAGGGCGTGGAATGTAGCGCCACATATGGGTAATGGTGGGACAGTTGTGGTTTGGTAATTACCCTTGGTCTATACTTTCAAAAAAGCTCGACCAGAGCATACCCCCCGCTCTCAGGGTACCGAGCTTCAGCTCAGTCATGATGCTGGGATGAATGTAGGCCTATATGTAGAGACCAGGGAGACAGACACACCGGCCAGCTGCCCTGATGGGTCCGTGGTAGATCATTAATGCGGGTTGTATCCTACAACGCTCGTGGCCTCCGAGTAGGACATACTGCTGCTGATAGATCAAGACGTTTGGTGGTGGACACATTGCTGGACGAGAGTGACATTGTCTGCCTTCAAGAAACCTGGATGACCAAGCAAGATCTGGACAAATTGAACTCCCTACACAAGAACTTTCATGGTGCTGGAGAGTCCACTACCGATCTCAGCATGAGAATGGTTTGTGGGAGGATAGCTGGTGGTGTAGCTATACTGTGGAACATAAAATATGACCCAACGGTAAAGGTGGTGTGGCTTAACGTTGACTGGGCTATTGGGTTGGAGTTTAATCACAATGAAAATAAATGTACTATTGTAAATGTGTACACACCATATGAATCCTATGACCATGAGGATGAATTTCAGAACAGGTTAGCTTTTATTCAGTCCTTCATAGAGGACAATAGTTCATGTTGTGTCTATGTCATGGGTGATTTTAATGCTGACATGTCAGATAAGTGTTTATTCGCACAACATCTGCAGCAGTTCTGTAATGAAACTAAATTAATTATATCAAGCGTTATTGCCTGATACAAGTTTTACCTATATAAGTGAAACGTGGCACACAACTTCCTGGCTAGACCATATTGTAACCACAGCCGATTCTCATGACTCACTGGAAAGTATAGAGATGTGTTATGGGCTGGCCACCACTGATCACATACCAGTTGCTATGCTGCTAAATGTTGAGAGTGTACCCTTGTTGCTGGCCCCCCAAGAAAACTGGACTGGTCAAAATTGACTAAAGAGGTTCGGCACAGATATTCTCTATTAACTAATTCTCGGATATGAACTGCAAGGATAAACATAATGCTGAAAAGCTCTGTGCCATGTATGATGATATTGTCAAATGTCTTTATGCTTCCAGTGAACCTTTTATTAATCACAAGAGTAAGGTCCCTAACGCACGGCCTGTCTGGAATGAGTTTGTGTCTGAGCAACATGCTGCTGCTAGAGAAGCCTTTAGAGTCTGGTCAGAGGCAGGCAGACCCAGACAGAGAGTGCTGCTTGATAACAAAAACCTCACAAATGCTAGATTTAAATATGCACTCGTTTCATTAAGAGAAATGAAAACACAATGAGAGCAGACTCGCTGGCCAGAAAGATGCAGAATAACAATCTTACTGACTTCTGGAAGGAGGTCAAGATCATAAATAATAACAGAACTCCCCTCCCTTCTGATATCAAAGGGGTTAGTTGTCCAGAGAAGATTGCTGATCTATGGCATGAGCACTACAGTAAACTATTTAATTGTGTTCAAAGTAACACAGTGAGAATTGATAATCAATATAAAGGTATCTCTGCAGACTTGATAGTTAGATCAGTAGATATTTATGATGCCATCCACATGCTAGACAACAACAAAGCTTGTGGTATGGATTCCATTTCTGCAGAGCATCTAAAAAATGCCAGTTATAGACTCAGTCCATTTCTAGCCATGTGTCTCACTGGAATTATGGTTCATGGTGTTCTACCGAACTCTATTATGTCAGTACTGTTAGTGCCTGTTGTTAAAGATAAGGCTGGTAAACTGAACAGCATAGACAACTGTAGCGCCTCTCTAGTTTGGTGGATTTGTAATGAGAGGTGGCTAACCTGAGTTCGTTAGTAATTGTTACTCACTTAAACCAATTTAACATATGAAAAAAACAATACAACCAACTGTTAAACAAAAACAGGAAAGATTTACTTCAGACAAAAAATCAGTTCTTCAGTTATTGGTTCAACATTTACATGACATCGTAATGCACATGGACACACAATACAAACTAGCCGGCAATGCTAACTACACGAATACCTTAATTCAGTACAGTTCTACGGTGCAGGCCTGAGTGTAGCTCGTGTGCGTTGTAGCCGTAAACAAAATGGCTGTTTCGCCAGGATGGCACAAAATAACAAGGAGCTGGTACCTCGGATCAGCAGTGCGGTAGCACACGCACTGCGGCAGAAGGGCGGCAGCAGGTGAAGGAGAGACCGACCAAATACTCTCGTGGATTTACGAGACGAACCAACTCAGGAAGAAGACTGAGGACGACGACAATCCCGACCTCCACCGGCTCCAACCTGGCACTCGCTGTCGCTAGTCTGGCGGCAAAGCCCGTGCTTAATCCAAAACCGCCAACAGCCAAACTCCTCTTTCTGGGTTATTGTTGTTGGTTGAGATATTCACCCAACAATATAAACATAACACCACTAATGATAATATAAAATCTTCACTCTTGGTATTTTACCGTACGCTACAATTTTCTTCTCCCTCCAACTCCTCCGCTCGCTCTGTCTTTTTCTACTCCAACCTCATCTACCCCAACTTCCCGTGTTACCCTGCCCTTTGACCTCAAACCGGATTGGCTTAACATCATAATCAAAATTAAAGCAACAACATAGATTCACAAAACATTCATCTTACTCTCTTCATATTTGTAACCGGTACATTTTAACATGCGTTTTTTAAACAACAGATATACATTTCCAAATGCTGTATTCAGTAAAACATGAACAATATGCATTTCTCATCAAATCAAAATCATACTCTCAAACCTTAAAGTCTATTTATTAAACTATGAACTTAAGTATTATGTATTCAAACTTTTATATTTATGTAATAGGATTGTTTCAACAGAAATGTTTACCACCCGGGCTACACAACTATCGACCCATTGCATTGGCCAGTATCTTGTCTAAAGTGTTTGAGAGAATTATTTGATTGAAATTGGAAATGTATATTCTGACTGCAGAAAATCAGTTTGGTTTTAAAAGAAAACATGGTACTGATCTCTGTATCTATGCTCTGAAGGAGATTGTCTCAGGTACACAAGTCTTAATTCATCTGTATTTTTATGCTTTATTGATGCTTACAAAGCTTTCGATCGAATTTGTCATGAAAAACTGTTTATGAAGCTAATAGCGAGAGGTGTCCCTAAACCTCTTGTGAGGATTTTGGTGTTCTGGTATGCCAATCAAACTTTTCATGTTAAATGGGACAATGTTGTATCAGCTGCTTTCCATGTTGGTAACGGAGTTCGACAAGGAGGAATTTGATTTCCCTTTTTGTTTAATATGGATATGGACGACTTATCAAGCCAGCTGAATAAGACAAATACAGGCTGTCTTGTTGGTGAATCTATTGTCAATCATCTGATGTACGCAGATTATCTGGTTCCACTCAGCCTGTTGCAACAGATGCTATGGGTGTGCTCTCAGTATGGCTTAGATCATGATATAAAATATAATGCAAAGAAAAGCCACATAATGATAGTCAGAAGTAATCAGGACAGGAAATTAACCTTCCCTACCTTTTATTTATCTGGCAGTCCCCTTGGTGTTTGTGAGGAAATAAAATATCTGCCATGTCATTTCTGATGATTGCACAGATGACAACGATATGTATCAACAGCGCTGTCAAATATATTCTCAGGCCAGTATGTTATTAAGGACGTTTTCTATGTGCTCAGATTCAGTTAAATGTTCCCTGTTTAGAACCTACATAACACCATTGTACACTGCTCATTTGTGGTCTATGTACAGGTAAAGGAGTATACAGATACTGAAAGTAGCCTACAATGATGCTTTTAGATTGCTACTTAATGTGCCAAGGTGGCATAGTGCTAGTCAGTTGTTTGTGTCTAAGCACGTACCAACCTGTAAGGCAATCCTGAGACAACTGATGTATGGTTTCAATGATGCTTTTAGATTGCTACTTAATGTGCCTAGGTGGCATAGTGCTAGTCAGTTGTTTCTGTCTAAGCACGTACCAACCTGTAAGGCACTCCTGAGACAACTGATGTATGGTTTCATGTGTCGACTGGACAAGTCTGAGAACTGAATAGTAGAGGCTCTGGTCAACCCTCTAAAGAGCTACTATCGATTACTTGGAACTTAAGACTACATTGGCACAAAAGTCTTCATACTTTTTATGCACTGTATTATCTATGTTTTATGTTTTCGTTTTACTCTCTTTTTTATAGCTCTATGTCTGTTATTTTATGTGGAACTTGGCGTCTGAAATAAAGATTTATATATATATAAATACATATATATATATATCAATGTTTCAGGATTTGTATAACTTTTTACCATTGCATACAAAATCGGAAATGCAATACTAAAAAGATCAGCTTTTGTTAAGAGATCCAAGATTACAAGATCCACAAGGCCTTTGCTAGAAACCAAGGAATGAGTGGGGGCTTGGTCAGCCCACACTCTCCTGAAATGTTGCGTGTGCGTCTTGCCAAGCCCGCGCGTGTGTAAGTTAAGGCTGAGTTTGTGAGGATGTGGAGCACGCGCGGGCAGGAGGAGGGGAGACATTCATTGGAAATTTGGCTAGAAATTAGCCAAGCAAGCAGGTTTCAAATATTCACCAAAAATCGACCTTTGATCTTACAGTCAAATTTTTCACAGATTTGTGTTATAAACATTCTCAAGAGTCTTCATATGAACTTGTGATTGAATCAGAGTATCAGTTTTTGACTGGCTGATGTGTAAAGCATTATTTTAGCGTTAGCGATAAGTTCAATTTGCTTTATATCAATCATTTTTGGAGATATGAAGTTGCCTTTGCACACGGTAACATGTTGTAGTGTCTTCCATCGATATACCAAGTTTCGTGTTGATATCTCAAAGATTTGCTGAGACATGACTTCACATCCTGTTTGGCGGCTTTTCTGATGAATTTGATTGGCTGTACCGGACAAACGGTTGCGAGGATCAAAATTCTTTTCGATAACTTTTGTGACGCTTGGTCTGAAGATCATCTCTGGTAACTTTGAAGAAGATATGACAAAAATTGTAGGAGGAGTAGGCTTTCAAAGGTTTTTGATAAAACCGGAAATAGCGGAAAATCTATATAACCGGAAATTGACGCCATGGGGTGCGTTGAACTCGGCTTGATCCAGGGAATCCAATGGTACCTCATTTTTGAAAATGGGTCATACGGTTCAAAAGTTGCGTGTGTAAACACAAGTCCAACTTTGACCCGTTGGTGGCGCTGGAGTGATCTAATGGGAGACATGAAACTTGGTGTAGGCATAGAATCAACTGTCCTTAATGAGTGTGCCAAATTTCACAAAAAGTTGTCGAAGGGTTCTAGGGGCTGCCATTGACTTCCATGGAACAAGAATAATAATAAATATAACTGCAAGCAGTAATGGCGGATTCCTCCAAACATTGCGAACCATTGAAAAATGTATATTCTTGACAAATTGGAACTGTATAGAAAAATCTATGCTGCAGAATTACCAATGGGATACCAAATCTGAAATATAATACCATCAAGATCCACAAGGGCCTTTATTTCAACCCAAGGAGTGAAGGGAGGGGGCTTGATTAGCCTATCCATTCCAGAAAGCCTTTGTGCTTTAGGGCGTGGAATGTAGCGCCACCTATGGGTAATGGTGGGACAGTTGTGGTGTGGTAAGTACCCTTGGTCTATACTTTCAAAAAAGCTTGACCAGAGCATACCCCCCGCTCTCAGGGTACCGAGCTTCAGCTCAGTCATGATGCTGGGATGAATGTAGGCCTATATGTAGAGACCAGGGAGACAAACACACCGGCCAGCTGCCCTGATGGGTCCGTGGTAGATCATTAATGCGGGTTGTATCCTACAACGCTCGTGGCCTCCGAGTAGGACATACTGCTGCTGATAGATCAAGACGTTTGGTGGTGGACACATTGCTGGACGAGAGTGACATTGTTTGCCTTCAAGAAACCTGGATGGCCAAGCAAGATCTGGACAAATTGAACTCCCTACACAAGAACTTTCATGGTGCTGGAGAGTCCACTACCGATCTCAGCATGAGAATGGTTTGTGGGAGGATAGCTGGTGGTGTAGCTATACTGTGGAACATAAAATATGACCCAACGGTAAAGGTGGTGTGGCTTAATGTTGACTGGGCTATTGGGTTGGAGTTTAATCACAATGAAAATACATTTACTATTGTAAATGTGTACACACCATATGAATCCTATGACCATGAGGATGAATTTCAGAACAGGTTAGCTTTTATTCAGTCCTTCATAGAGGACAATAGTTCATGTTGTGTCTATGTCATGGGTGATTTTAATGCTGACATGTCAGATAAGTGTTTATTCGCACAACATCTGCAGCAGTTCTGTAATGAAACTAAATTAATGATATCAAGCGTTATTGCCTGATACAAGTTTTACCTATATAAGTGAAACGTGGCACACAACTTCCTGGCTAGACCATATTGTAACCACAGCCGATGCTCATGACTCACTGGAAAGTATAGAGATGTGTTATGGGCTGGCCACCACTGATCACATACCAGTTGCTATGCTGCTAAATGTTGAGAGTGTACCCTTGTTGCTGGCCCCCCAAGAAAACTGGACTGGTCAAAATTGACCAAAGAGGTTATGCACAGATATTCTCTATTAACTGACAGCTTACATAGTGATGTTGCATTTTCTAGGGATGCCCTAATGTGCACGGATATGAACTGCAAGGATAAACATCATGCTGAAAAGCTCTGTGCCATGTATGATGATATTGTCAAATGTCTTTATGCTTCCAGTGAACCTTTTATTAATCACAAGAGTAAGGTCCCTAACGCACGGCCTGTCTGGAATGAGTTTGTGTCTGAGCAACATGCTGCTGCTAGAGAAGCCTTTAGAGTCTGGTCAGAGGCAGGCAGACCCAGACAGGGAGTGCTGCTTGATAACAAAAACCTCACAAATGCTAGATTTAAATATGCACTCGTTTCATTAAGAGAAATGAAAACACAATGAGAGCAGACTCGCTGGCCAGAAAGATGCAGAATAACAATCTTACTGACTTCTGAAAGGAGGTCAAGATCATAAATAATAACAGAACTCCCCTCCCTTCTGATATCAAAGGGGTTAGTTGTCCAGAGAAGATTGCTGATCTATGGCATGAGCACTACAGTAAACTATTTAATTGTGTTCAAAGTAACACAGTGAGAATTGATAATGAATATAAAGGTATCTCTGCAGACTTAATAGTTAGATCAGTAGATATTTATGATGCCATCCACATGCTAGACAACAACAAAGCTTGTGGTATGGATTGCATTTCTGCAGAGCATCTA
This sequence comes from Hypomesus transpacificus, assembly GCF_021917145.1. Lineage (NCBI taxonomy): Eukaryota > Metazoa > Chordata > Actinopteri > Osmeriformes > Osmeridae > Hypomesus > Hypomesus transpacificus. The sequence continues at coordinate 64,425 of NW_025813751.1, read as the reverse complement.
AAAAATGCCAGTTATAGACTCAGTCCATTTCTAGCCATGTGTCTCACTGGAATTATGGTTCATGGTGTTCTACCGAACTCTATTATGTCAGTACTTTTAGTGCCTGTTGTTAAAGATAAGGCTGGTAAACTGAACATCTAAGACAACTATCGACCCATTGCATTGGCCAGTATCTTGTCTAAAGTGTTTGAGAGAATTATTTGATTGAAATTGGAAATGTATATTCTGACTGCAGAAAATCAGTTTGGTTTTAAAAGAAAACATGGTACTGATCTCTGTATCTATGCTCTGAAGGAGATTGTCTCAGGTACACAAGTCTTAATTTATCTGTATTTTTATGCTTTATTGATGCTTACAAAGCTTTCGATCGAATTTGTCATGAAAAACTGTTTATGAAGCTAATAGCGAGAGGTGTCCCTAAACCTCTTGTGAGGATTTTGGTGTTCTGGTATGCCAATCAAACTTTTCATGTTAAATGGGACAATGTTGTATCAGCTCCTTTCCATGTTGGTAACGGAGTTCGACAAGGAGGAATTTGTTTTCCCTTTTTGTTTAATATGGATATGGACGACTTATCAAGCCAGCTGAATAAGACAAATACAGGCTGTCTTGTTGGTGAATCTATTGTCAATCATCTGATGTACGCAGATGATCTGGTTCCACTCAGCCTGTTGCAACAGATGCTATGGGTGTGCTCTCAGTATGGCTTAGATCATGATATAAAATATAATGCAAAGAAAAGCCACATAATGATAGTCAGAAGTAATCAGGACAGGAAATTAACCTTCCCTACCTTTTATTTATCTGGCAGTCCCCTTGGTGTTTGTGAGGAAATAAAATATCTGGGCCATGTCATTTCTGATGATTGGACAGATGACAACGGTATGTATCAACAGCGCTGTAAAATATATTCTCAGGCCAGTATGTTATTAAGGACGTTTTCTATGTGCTCAGATTCAGTTAAATGTTCCCTGTTTAGAACCTACATAACACCATTGTACACTGCTTATTTGTGGTCTATGTACAGGAAAAGGAGTATACAGATACTGAAAGTAGCCTACAATGATGCTTTTAGATTGCTACTTAATGTGCCAAGGTGGCATAGTGCTAGTCAGTTGTTTGTGTCTAAGCACGTACCAACCTGTAAGGCAATCCTGAGACAACTGATGTATGGTTTCAATGATGCTTTTAGATTGCTACTTAATGTGCCTAGGTGGCATAGTGCTGGTCAGTTGTTTCTGTCTAAGCACGTACCAACCTGTAAGGCACTCCTGAGACAACTGATGTATGGTTTCATGTGTCGACTGGACAAGTCTGAGAACTGAATAGTAGAAGCTCTGGTCAACCCTCTAAAGAGCTGCTATCGATTACTTGGAACTTAAGACTACATTGGCACAAAAGTCTTCATACTTTTTATGCACTGTATTATCTATGTTTTATGTTTTCGTTTTACTCTCTTTTTTATAGCTCTATGTCTGTTATTTTATGTGGAACTTGGCGTCTGAAATAAAGATTTATATATATATAAATACATATATATATATCAATGTTTCAGGATTTGTATAACTTTTTACCATTGCATACAAAATCGGAAATGCAATACTAAAAAGATCAGCTTTTGTTAAGAGATCCAAGATTACAAGATCCACAAGGCCTTGGCTAGAAACCAAGGAATGAGTGGGGGCTTGGTCAGCCCACACTCTCCTGAAATGTTGCGTGTGCGTCTTGCCAAGCCCGCGCGTGTGTAAGTTAAGGCTGAGTGTGTGAGGATGTGGAGCACGCGCGGGCAGGAGGAGGGGAGACATTCATTGGAAATTTGGCTAGAAATTAGCCAAGCAAGCATGTTTCAAATATTCACCAAAAATCGACCTTTGATCTTACAGTCAACTTTTTCACAGATTTGTGTTATAAACATTCTCAAGAGTCTTCATATGAACTTGTGATTGAATCAGAGTATCAGTTTTTGACTGGCTGATGTGTAAAGCATTATTTTAGCGTTAGCGATAAGTTCAATTTGCTTTATATCAATCATTTTTGGAGATATGAAGTTGCCTTTGCACACGGTAACATGTTGTAGTGTCTTCCATCGATATACCAAGTTTCGTGTTGATATCTCAAAGATTTGCTGAGACATGACTTCACATCCTGTTTGGCGGCTTTTCTGATGAATTTGATTGGCTGTACCGGACAAACGGTTGTGAGGATCAAAATTCTTTTCGATAACTTTTGTGACGCTTGGTCTGAAGATCATCTCTGGTAACTTTGAAGAAGATATGACAAAAATTGTAGGAGGAGTAGGCTTTCAAAGGTTTTTGATAAAACCGGAATAGCGGAAAATCTATATAACCGGAAATTGACGCCATGGGGTGCGTTGAACTCGGCTTGAACCAGGGAATCCAATGGTACCTCATTTTTGAAAATGGGTCATACGGTTCAAAAGTTGCGTGTGTAAACACAAGTCCAACTTTGACCCGTTGGTGGCGCTGGAGTGGTCTAATGGGAGACATGAAACTTGGTGTAGGTATAGAATCAACTGTCCTTAATGAGTGTGCCAAATTTCACAAAAAGTTGTCGAAGTGTTCTAGGGGCTGCCATTGACTTCCATGGAACAAGAATAATAATAAATATAACTGCAAGCAGTAATGGCGGATTCCTCCAAACATTGCGAACCATTGAAAAATGTATATTCTTGACAAATTGGAACTGTATAGAAAAATCTATGCTGCAGAATTACCAATGGGATACCAAATCTGAAATATAATACCACCAGGATCCACAAGGGCCTTTATTTCAACTCAAGGAGTGAAGGGAGGGGGCTTGGTTAGCCTATCCATTCCAGAAAGCCTTTGTGCTTTAGGGCGTGGAATGTAGCGCCACATATGGGTAATGGTGGGACAGTTGTGGTTTGGTAATTACCCTTGGTCTATACTTTCAAAAAAGCTCGACCAGAGAATACCCCCAGCTCTCAGGGTACCGAGCTTCAGCTCAGTCATGATGCTGGGATTAATGTAGGCCTATATGTAGAGACCAGGGAGACAGACACACCGGCCAGCTGCCCTGATGGGTCCGTGGTAGATCATTAATGCGGGTTGTATCCTACAACGCTCGTGGCCACCGAGTAGGACATACTGCTGCTGATAGATCAAGACGTTTGGTGGTGGACACATTGCTGGACGAGAGTAACATTGTCTGCCTTCAAGAAACCTGGATGACCAAGCAAGATCTGGACAAATTGAACTCCCTACACAAGAACTTTCATGGTGCTGGAGAGTCCACTACCGATCTCAGCATGAGAATGGTTTGTGGGAGGATAGCTGGTGGTGTAGCTATACTGTGGAACATAAAATATGACCCAACGGTAAAGGTGGTGTGGCTTAACGTTGACTGGGCTATTGGGTTGGAGTTTAATCACAATGAAAATAAATGTACTATTGTAAATGTGTACACACCATATGAATCCTATGACCATGAGGATGAATTTCAGAACAGGTTAGCTTTTATTCAGTCCTTCATAGAGGACAATAGTTCATGTTGTGTCTATGTCATGGGTGATTTTAATGCTGACATGTCAGATAAGTGTTTATTCGCACAACATCTGCAGCAGTTCTGTAATGAAACTAAATTAATTATATCAAGCGTTATTGCCTGATACAAGTTTTACCTATATAAGTGAAACGTGGCACACAACTTCCTGGCTAGACCATATTGTAACCACAGCCGATGCTCATGACTCACTGGAAAGTATAGAGATGTGTTATGGGCTGGCCACCACTGATCACATACCAGTTGCTATGCTGCTAAATGTTGAGAGTGTACCCTTGTTGCTGGCCCCCCAAGAAAACTGGACTGGTCAAAATTGACCAAAGAGGTTATGCACAGATATTCTCTATTAACTGACAGCTTACATAGTGATGTTGCATTTTCTAGGGATGCCCTAATGTGCACGGATATGAACTGCAAGGATAAACATCATGCTGAAAAGCTCTGTGCCATGTATGATGATATTGTCAAATGTCTTTATGCTTTCAGTGAAGGTTTTATTAATCACAAGAGTAAGGTCCCTAACGCACGGCCTGTCTGGAATGAGTTTGTGTCTGAGCAACATGCTGCTGCTAGAGAAGCCTTTAGAGTCTGGTCAGAGGCAGGCAGACCCAGACAGAGAGTGCTGCTTGATAACAAAAACCTCACAAATGCTAGATTTAAATATGCACTCGTTTCATTAAGAGAAATGAAAACACAATGAGAGCAGACTCGCTGGCCAGAAAGATGCAGAATAACAATCTTACTGACTTCTGGAAGGAGGTCAAGATCATAAATAATAACAGAACTCCCCTCCCTTCTGATATCAAAGGGGTTAGTTGTCCAGAGAAGATTGCTGATCTATGGCATGAGCACTACAGTAAACTATTTAATTGTGTTAAAAGTAACACAGTGAGAATTGATAATCAATATAAAGGTATCTCTGCAGACTTGATAGTTAGATCAGTAGATATTTATGATGCCATCCACATGCTAGACAACAACAAAGCTTGTGGTATGGATTGCATTTCTGCAGAGCATCTAAAAAATGCCAGTTATAGACTCAGTCCATTTCTAGCCATGTGTCTCACTGGAATTATGGTTCATGGTGTTCTACCGAACTCTATTATGTCAGTACTGTTAGTGCCTGTTGTTAAAGATAAGGCTGGTAAACTGAACAGCATAGACAACTATCGACCCATTGCATTGGCCAGTATCTTGTCTAAAGTGTTTGAGAGAATTATTTGATTGAAATTGCAAATGTATATTCTGACTGCAGAAAATCAGTTTGGTTTTAAAAGAAAACATGGTACTGATCTCTGTATCTATGCTCTGAAGGAGATTGTCTCAGGTACACAAGTCTTAATTCATCTGTATTTTTATGCTTTATTGATGCTTACAAAGCTTTCGATCGAATTTGTCATGAAAAACTGTTTATGAAGCTAATAGCGAGAGGTTTCCCTAAACCTCTTGTGAGGATTTTGGTGTTCTGGTATGCCAATCAAACTTTTCATTTCAAATGGGACAATGTTGTATCAGCTCCTTTCCATGTTGGTAACGGAGTTCGACAAGGAGGAATTTGATTTCCCTTTTTGTTTAATATGGATATAGACGACTTATCAAGCCAGCTGAATAAGACAAATACAGGCTGTCTTGTTGGTGAATCTATTGTCAATCATCTGATGTACGCAGATAATCTGGTTCCACTCAGCCTGTTGCAACAGATGCTATGGGTGTGCTCTCAGTATGGCTTAGATCATGATATAAAATATAATGCAAAGAAAAGCCACATAATGATAGTCAGAAGTAATCAGGACAGGAAATTAACCTTCCCTACCTTTTATTTATCTGGCAGTCCCCTTGGTGTTTGTGAGGAAATAAAATATCTGGGACATGTCATTTCTGATGATTGGACAGATGACAACGATATGTATCAACAGCGCTGTCAAATATATTCTCAGGCCAGTATGTTATTAAGGACGTTTTCTATGTGCTCAGATTCAGTTAAATGTTCCCTGTTTAGAACCTACATAACACCATTGTACACTGCTCATTTGTGGTCTATGTACAGGTAAAGGAGTATACAGATACTGAAAGTAGCCTACAATGATGCTTTTAGATTGCTACTTAATGTGCCAAGGTGGCATAGTGCTAGTCAGTTGTTTGTGTCTAAGCACGTACCAACCTGTAAGGCAATCCTGAGACAACTGATGTATGGTTTCAATGATGCTTTTAGATTGCTACTTAATGTGCCTAGGTGGCATAGTGCTGGTCAGTTGTTTCTGTCTAAGCACGTACCAACCTGTAAGGCACTCCTGAGACAACTGATGTATGGTTTCATGTGTCGACTGGACAAGTCTGAGAACTGAATAGTAGAGGCCCTGGTCAACCCTCTAAAGAGCTGCTATCGATTACTTGGAACTTAAGACTACATTGGCACAAAAGTCTTCATACTTTTTATGCACTGTATTATCTATGTTTTATGTTTTCGTTTTACTCTCTTTTTTATAGCTCTATGTCTGTTATTTTATGTGGAACTTGGCGTCTGAAATAAAGATTTATATATATATAAATACATATATATATATCAATGTTTCAGGATTTGTATAACTTTTTACCATTGCATACAAAATCGGAAATGCAATACTAAAAAGATCAGCTTTTGTTAAGAGATCCAAGATTACAAGATCCACAAGGCCTTGGCTAGAAACCAAGGAATGAGTGGGGGCTTGGTCAGCCCACACTCTCCTGAAATGTTGCGTGTGCGTCTTGCCAAGCCCGCGCGTGTGTAAGTTAAGGCTGAGTGTGTGAGGATGTGGAGCACGCGCGGGCAGGAGGAGGGGAGACATTCATTGGAAATTTGGCTAGAAATTAGCCAAGCAAGCATGTTTCAAATATTCACCAAAAATCGACCTTTGATCTTACAGTCAACTTTTTCACAGATTTGTGTTATAAACATTCTCAAGAGTCTTCATATGAACTTGTGATTGAATCAGAGTATCAGTTTTTGACTGGCTGATGTGTAAAGCATTATTTTAGCGTTAGCGATAAGTTCAATTTGCTTTATATCAATCATCTTTGGAGATATGAAGTTGCCTTTACACACGGTAACATGTTGTAGTGTCTTCCATCGATATACCAAGTTTCGTGTTGATATCTCAAAGATTTGCTGAGACATGACTTCACATCCTGTTTGGCGGCTTTTCTGATGAATTTGATTGGCTGTACCGGACAAACGGTTGTGAGGATCAAAATTCTTTTCGATAACTTTTGTGACGCTTGGTCTGAAGATCATCTCTGGTAACTTTGAAGAAGATATGACAAAAATTGTAGGAGGAGTAGGCTTTCAAAGGTTTTTGATAAAACCGGAAGTAGCGGAAAATCTATATAACCGGAAATTGACGCCATGGGGTGCGTTGAACTCGGCTTGAACCAGGGAATCCAATGGTACCTCATTTTTGAAAATGGGTCATACGGTTCAAAAGTTGCGTGTGTAAACACAAGTCCAACTTTGACCCGTTGGTGGCGCTGGAGTGGTCTAATGGGAGACATGAAACTTGGTGTAGGTATAGAATCAACTGTCCTTAATGAGTGTGCCAAATTTCACAAAAAGTTGTCGAAGTGTTCTAGGGGCTGCCATTGACTTCCATGGAACAAGAATAATAATAATAATAAAACTAACAATAACAATAGGTTTCCTCCTGACGGAGGAATCCTAATAATAATAAAACTAACAATAACAATAGGTTTCCTCCTGACGGAGGAATCCTAAATATAACTGCAAGCAGTAATGGCGGATTCCTCCAAACATTGCGAACCATTGAAAAATGTATATTCTTGACAAATTGGAACTGTATAGAAAAATCTATGCTGCAGAATTACCAATGGGATACCAAATCTGAAATATAATACCACCAGGATCCACAAGGGCCTTTATTTCAACTCAAGGAGTGAAGGGAGGGGGCTTGGTTAGCCTATCCATTCCAGAAAGCCTTTGTGCTTTAGGGCGTGGAATGTAGCGCCACATATGGGTAATGGTGGGACAGTTGTGGTTTGGTAATTACCCTTGGTCTATACTTTCAAAAAAGCTCGACCAGAGAATACCCCCCGCTCTCAGGGTACCGAGCTTCAGCTCAGTCATGATGCTGGGATGAATGTAGGCCTATATGTAGAGACCAGGGAGACAGACACACCGGCCAGCTGCCCTGATGGGTCCGTGGTAGATCATTAATGCGGGTTGTATCCTACAACGCTCGTGGCCTCCGAGTAGGACATACTGCTGCTGATAGATCAAGACGTTTGGTGGTGGACACATTGCTGGACGAGAGTGACATTGTCTGCCTTCAAGAAACCTGGATGACCAAGCAAGATCTGGACAAATTGAACTCCCTACACAAGAACTTTCATGGTGCTGGAGAGTCCACTACCGATCTCAGCATGAGAATGGTTTGTGGGAGGATAGCTGGTGGTGTAGCTATACTGTGGAACATAAAATATGACCCAACGGTAAAGGTGGTGTGGCTTAACGTTGACTGGGCTATTGGGTTGGAGTTTAATCACAATGAAAATAAATGTACTATTGTAAATGTGTACACACCATATGAATCCTATGACCATGAGGATGAATTTCAGAACAGGTTAGCTTTTATTCAGTCCTTCATAGAGGACAATAGTTCATGTTGTGTCTATGTCATGGGTGATTTTAATGCTGACATGTCAGATAAGTGTTTATTCGCACAACATCTGCAGCAGTTCTGTAATGAAACTAAATTAATTATATCAAGCGTTATTGCCTGATACAAGTTTTACCTATATAAGTGAAACGTGGCACACAACTTCCTGGCTAGACCATATTGTAACCACAGCCGATTCTCATGACTCACTGGAAAGTATAGAGATGTGTTATGGGCTGGCCACCACTGATCACATACCAGTTGCTATGCTGCTAAATGTTGAGAGTGTACCCTTGTTGCTGGCCCCCCAAGAAAACTGGACTGGTCAAAATTGACCAAAGAGGTTCGGCACAGATATTCTCTATTAACTAATTCTCGGATATGAACTGCAAGGATAAACATAATGCTGAAAAGCTCTGTGCCATGTATGATGATATTGTCAAATGTCTTTATGCTTCCAGTGAACCTTTTATTAATCACAAGAGTAAGGTCCCTAACGCACGGCCTGTCTGGAATGAGTTTGTGTCTGAGCAACATGCTGCTGCTAGAGAAGCCTTTAGAGTCTGGTCAGAGGCAGGCAGACCCAGACAGAGAGTGCTGCTTGATAACAAAAACCTCACAAATGCTAGATTTAAATATGCACTCGTTTCATTAAGAGAAATGAAAACACAATGAGAGCAGACTCGCTGGCCAGAAAGATGCAGAATAACAATCTTACTGACTTCTGGAAGGAGGTCAAGATCATAAATAATAACAGAACTCCCCTCCCTTCTGATATCAAAGGGGTTAGTTGTCCAGAGAAGATTGCTGATCTATGGCATGAGCACTACAGTAAACTATTTAATTGTGTTCAAAGTAACACAGTGAGAATTGATAATCAATATAAAGGTATCTCTGCAGACTTGATAGTTAGATCAGTAGATATTTATGATGCCATCCACATGCTAGACAACAACAAAGCTTGTGGTATGGATTCCATTTCTGCAGAGCATCTAAAAAATGCCAGTTATAGACTCAGTCCATTTCTAGCCATGTGTCTCACTGGAATTATGGTTCATGGTGTTCTACCGAACTCTATTATGTCAGTACTGTTAGTGCCTGTTGTTAAAGATAAGGCTGGTAAACTGAACAGCATAGACAACTGTAGCGCCTCTCTAGTTTGGTGGATTTGTAATGAGAGGTGGCTAACCTGAGTTCGTTAGTAATTGTTACTAACTTAAACCAATTTAACATATGAAAAAAACAATACAACCAACTGTTAAACAAAAACAGGAAAGATTTACTTCAGACAAAAAATCAGTTCTTCAGTTATTGGTTCAACATTTACATGACATCGTAATGCACATGGACACACAATACAAACTAGCCGGCAATGCTAACTACACGAATACCTTAATTCAGTACAGTTCTACGGTGCAGGCCTGAGTGTAGCTCGTGTGCGTTGTAGCCGTAAACAAAATGGCTGTTTCGCCAGGATGGCACAAAATAACAAGGAGCTGGTACCTCGGATCAGCAGTGCGGTAGCACACGCACTGCGGCAGAAGGGCGGCAGCAGGTGAAGGAGAGACCGACCAAATACTCTCGTGGATTTACGAGACGAACCAACTCAGGAAGAAGACTGAGGACGACGACAATCCCGACCTCCACCGGCTCCAACCTGGCACTCGCTGTCGCTAGTCTGGCGGCAAAGCCCGTGCTTAATCCAAAACCGCCAACAGCCAAACTCCTCTTTCTGGGTTATTGTTGTTGGTTGAGATATTCACCCAACAATATAAACATAACACCACTAATGATAATATAAAATCTTCACTCTTGGTATTTTACCGTACGCTACAATTTTCTTCTCCCTCCAACTCCTCCGCTCGCTCTGTCTTTTTCTACTCCAACCTCATCTACCCCAACTTCCCGTGTTACCCTGCCCTTTGACCTCAAACCGGATTGGCTTAACATCATAATCAAAATTAAAGCAACAACATAGATTCACAAAACATTCATCTTACTCTCTTCATATTTGTAACCGGTACATTTTAACATGCGTTTTTTAAACAACAGATATACATTTCCAAATGCTGTATTCAGTAAAACATGAACAATATGCATTTCTCATCAAATCAAAATCATACTCTCAAACCTTAAAGTCTATTTATTAAACTATGAACTTAAGTATTATGTATTCAAACTTTTATATTTATGTAATAGGATTGTTTCAACAGAAATGTTTACCACCCGGGCTACACAACTATCGACCCATTGCATTGGCCAGTATCTTGTCTAAAGTGTTTGAGAGAATTATTTGATTGAAATTGGAAATGTATATTCTGACTGCAGAAAATCAGTTTGGTTTTAAAAGAAAACATGGTACTGATCTCTGTATCTATGCTCTGAAGGAGATTGTCTCAGGTACACAAGTCTTAATTCATCTGTATTTTTATGCTTTATTGATGCTTACAAAGCTTTCGATCGAATTTGTCATGAAAAACTGTTTATGAAGCTAATAGCGAGAGGTTTCCCTAAACCTCTTGTGAGGATTTTGGTGTTCTGGTATGCCAATCAAACTTTTCATGTTAAATGGGACAATGTTGTATCAGCTGCTTTCCATGTTGGTAACGGAGTTCGACAAGGAGGAATTTGATTTCCCTTTTTGTTTAATATGGATATGGACGACTTATCAAGCCAGCTGAATAAGACAAATACAGGCTGTCTTGTTGGTGAATCTATTGTCAATCATCTGATGTACGCAGATTATCTGGTTCCACTCAGCCTGTTGCAACAGATGCTATGGGTGTGCTCTCAGTATGGCTTAGATCATGATATAAAATATAATGCAAAGAAAAGCCACATAATGATAGTCAGAAGTAATCAGGACAGGAAATTAACCTTCCCTACCTTTTATTTATCTGGCAGTCCCCTTGGTGTTTGTGAGGAAATAAAATATCTGCCATGTCATTTCTGATGATTGGACAGATGACAACGATATGTATCAACAGCGCTGTCAAATATATTCTCAGGCCAGTATGTTATTAAGGACGTTTTCTATGTGCTCAGATTCAGTTAAATGTTCCCTGTTTAGAACCTACATAACACCATTGTACACTGCTCATTTGTGGTCTATGTACAGGTAAAGGAGTATACAGATACTGAAAGTAGCCTACAATGATGCTTTTAGATTGCTACTTAATGTGCCAAGGTGGCATAGTGCTAGTCAGTTGTTTGTGTCTAAGCACGTACCAACCTGTAAGGCAATCCTGAGACAACTGATGTATGGTTTCAATGATGCTTTTAGATTGCTACTTAATGTGCCTAGGTGGCATAGTGCTGGTCAGTTGTTTCTGTCTAAGCACGTACCAACCTGTAAGGCACTCCTGAGACAACTGATGTATGGTTTCATGTGTCGACTGGACAAGTCTGAGAACTGAATAGTAGAGGCCCTGGTCAACCCTCTAAAGAGCTGCTATCGATTACTTGGAACTTAAGACTACATTGGCACAAAAGTCTTCATACTTTTTATGCACTGTATTATCTATGTTTTATGTTTTCGTTTTACTCTCTTTTTTATAGCTCTATGTCTGTTATTTTATGTGGAACTTGGCGTCTGAAATAAAGATTTATATATATATAAATACATATATATATATCAATGTTTCAGGATTTGTATAACTTTTTACCATTGCATACAAAATCGGAAATGCAATACTAAAAAGATCAGCTTTTGTTAAGAGATCCAAGATTACAAGATCCACAAGGCCTTGGCTAGAAACCAAGGAATGAGTGGGGGCTTGGTCAGCCCACACTCTCCTGAAATGTTGCGTGTGCGTCTTGCCAAGCCCGCGCGTGTGTAAGTTAAGGCTGAGTGTGTGAGGATGTGGAGCACGCGCGGGCAGGAGGAGGGGAGACATTCATTGGAAATTTGGCTAGAAATTAGCCAAGCAAGCATGTTTCAAATATTCACCAAAAATCGACCTTTGATCTTACAGTCAACTTTTTCACAGATTTGTGTTATAAACATTCTCAAGAGTCTTCATATGAACTTGTGATTGAATCAGAGTATCAGTTTTTGACTGGCTGATGTGTAAAGCATTATTTTAGCGTTAGCGATAAGTTCAATTTGCTTTATATCAATCATTTTTGGAGATATGAAGTTGCCTTTGCACACGGTAACATGTTGTAGTGTCTTCCATCGATATACCAAGTTTCGTGTTGATATCTCAAAGATTTGCTGAGACATGACTTCACATCCTGTTTGGCGGCTTTTCTGATGAATTTGATTGGCTGTACCGGACAAACGGTTGTGAGGATCAAAATTCTTTTCGATAACTTTTGTGAGGCTTGGTCTGAAGATCATCTCTGGTAACTTTGAAGAAGATATGACAAAAATTGTAGGAGGAGTAGGCTTTCAAAGGTTTTTGATAAAACCGGAAGTAGCGGAAAATCTATATAACCGGAAATTGACGCCATGGGGTGCGTTGAACTCGGCTTGAACCAGGGAATCCAATGGTACCTCATTTTTGAAAATGGGTCATACGGTTCAAAAGTTGCGTGTGTAAACACAAGTCCAACTTTGACCCGTTGGTGGCGCTGGAGTGGTCTAATGGGAGACATGAAACTTGGTGTAGGTATAGAATCAACTGTCCTTAATGAGTGTGCCAAATTTCACAAAAAGTTGTCGAAGTGTTCTAGGGGCTGCCATTGACTTCCATGGAACAAGAATAATAATAATAATAAAATATAACTGCAAGCAGTAATGGCGGATTCCTCCAAACATTGCGAACCATTGAAAAATGTATATTCTTGACAAATTGGAACTGTATAGAAAAATCTATGCTGCAGAATTACCAATGGGATACCAAATCTGAAATATAATACCATCAAGATCCACAAGGGCCTTTATTTCAACCCAAGGAGTGAAGGGAGGGGGCTTGGTTAGCCTATCCATTCCAGAAAGCCTTTGTGCTCTAGGGCGTGGAATGTAGCGCCACCTATGGGTAATGGTGGGACAGTTGTGGTGTGGTAATTACCCTTCAGTCATGATGCTGGGATGAATGTTGGCCTATATGTAGAGACCAGGGAGACAGACACACCGGCCAGCTGCCCTGATGGGTCCGTGGTAGATCATTAATGCGGGTTGTATCCTACAACGCTTGTGGCCTCCGAGTAGGACATACTGCTGCTGATAGATCAAGACGTTTGGTGGTGGACACATTGCTGGACGAGAGTGACATTGTCTGCCTTCAAGAAACCTGGATGGCCAAGCAAGATCTGGACAAATTGAACTCCCTACACAAGAACTTTCATGGTGCTGGAGAGTCCACTACCGATCTCAGCATGAGAATGGTTTGTGGGAGGATAGCTGGTGGTGTAGCTATACTGTGGAACATAAAATATGACCCAACGGTAAAGGTGGTGTGGCTTAACGTTGACTGGGCTATTGGGTTGGAGTTTAATCACAATGAAAATAAATGTACTATTGTAAATGTGTACACACCATATGAATCCTATGACCATGAGGATGAATTTCAGAACAAGTTAGCTTTTATTCAGTCCTTCAAAGAGGACAATAGTTCATGTTGTGTCTATGTCATGGGTGATTTTAATGCTGACATGTCAGATAAGTGTTTATTCGCACAACATCTGCAGCAGTTCTGTAATGAAACTAAATTAATTATATCAAGCGTTATTGCCTGATACAAGTTTTACCTATATAAGTGAAACGTGGCACACAACCTCCTGGCTAGACCATATTGTAACCACAGCCGATGCTCATGACTCACTGGAAAGTATAGAGATGTGTTATGGGCTGGCCACCACTGATCACATACCAGTTGCTATGCTGCTAAATGTTGAGAGTGTACCCTTGTTGCTGGCCCCCCAAGAAAACTGGACTGGTCAAAATTGACCAAAGAGGTTATGCACAGATATTCTCTATTAACTGACAGCTTACATAGTGATGTTGCATTTTCTAGGGATGCCCTAATGTGCACGGATATGAACTGCAAGGATAAACATCATGCTGAAAAGCTCTGTGCCATGTATGATGATATTGTCAAATGTCTTTATGCTTTCAGTGAAGGTTTTATTAATCACAAGAGTAAGGTCCCTAACGCACGGCCTGTCTGGAATGAGTTTGTGTCTGAGCAACATGCTGCTGCTAGAGAAGCCTTTAGAGTCTGGTCAGAGGCAGGCAGACCCAGACAGAGAGTGCTGCTTGATAACAAAAACCTCACAAATGCTAGATTTAAATATGCACTCGTTTCATTAAGAGAAATGAAAACACAATGAGAGCAGACTCGCTGGCCAGAAAGATGCAGAATAACAATCTTACTGACTTCTGGAAGGAGGTCAAGATCATAAATAATAACAGAACTCCCCTCCCTTCTGATATCAAAGGGGTTAGTTGTCCAGAGAAGATTGCTGATCTATGGCATGAGCACTACAGTAAACTATTTAATTGTGTTCAAAGTAACACAGTGAGAATTGATAATCAATATAAAGGTATCTCTGCAGACTTGATAGTTAGATCAGTAGATATTTATGATGCCATCCACATGCTAGACAACAACAAAGCTTGTGGTATGGATTCCATTTCTGCAGAGCATCTAAAAAATGCCAGTTATAGACTCAGTCCATTTCTAGCCATGTGTCTCACTGGAATTATGGTTCATGGTGTTCTACCGAACTCTATTATGTCAGTACTGTTAGTGCCTGTTGTTAAAGATAAGGCTGGTAAACTGAACAGCATAGACAACTATCGACCCATGGCATTGGCCAGTATCTTGTCTAAAGTGTTTGAGAGAATTATTTGATTGAAATTGGAAATGTATATTCTGACTGCAGAAAATCAGTTTGGTTTTAAAAGAAAACATGGTACTGATCTCTGTATCTATGCTCTGAAGGAGATTGTCTCAGGTACACAAGTCTTAATTCATCTGTATTTTTATGCTTTATTGATGCTTACAAAGCTTTCGATCGAATTTGTCATGAAAAACTGTTTATGAAGCTAATAGCGAGAGGTGTCCCTAAACCTCTTGTGAGGATTTTGGTGTTCTGGTATGCCAATCAAACTTTTCATGTTAAATGGGACAATGTCGTATCAGCTGCTTTCCATGTTGGTAACGGATTTCGACAAGGAGGAATTTGATTTCCCTTTTTGTTTAATATGGATATGGACGACTTATCAAGCCAGCTGAATAAGACAAATACAGGCTGTCTTGTTGGTGAATCTATTGTCAATCATCTGATGTACGCAGATTATCTGGTTCCACTCAGCCTGTTGCAACAGATGCTATGGGTGTGCTCTCAGTATGGCTTAGATCATGATATAAAATATAATGCAAAGAAAAGCCACATAATGATAGTCAGAAGTAATCAGGACAGGAAATTAACCTTCCCTACCTTTTATTTATCTGGCAGTCCCCTTGGTGTTTGTGAGGAAATAAAATATCTGCCATGTCATTTCTGATGATTGGACAGATGACAACGATATGTATCAACAGCGCTGTCAAATATATTCTCAGGCCAGTATGTTATTAAGGACGTTTTCTATGTGCTCAGATTCAGTTAAATGTTCCCTGTTTAGAACCTACATAACACCATTGTACACTGCTCATTTGTGGTCTATGTACAGGTAAAGGAGTATACAGATACTGAAAGTAGCCTACAATGATGCTTTTAGATTGCTACTTAATGTGCCAAGGTGGCATAGTGCTAGTCAGTTGTTTGTGTCTAAGCACGTACCAACCTGTAAGGCAATCCTGAGACAACTGATGTATGGTTTCAATGATGCTTTTAGATTGCTACTTAATGTGCCTAGGTGGCATAGTGCTGGTCAGTTGTTTCTGTCTAAGCACGTACCAACCTGTAAGGCACTCCTGAGACAACTGATGTATGGTTTCATGTGTCGACTGGACAAGTCTGAGAACTGAATAGTAGAGGCCCTGGTCAACCCTCTAAAGAGCTGCTATCGATTACTTGGAACTTAAGACTACATTGGCACAAAAGTCTTCATACTTTTTATGCACTGTATTATCTATGTTTTATGTTTTCGTTTTACTCTCTTTTTTATAGCTCTATGTCTGTTATTTTATGTGGAACTTGGCGTCTGAAATAAAGATTTATATATATATAAATACATATATATATATCAATGTTTCAGGATTTGTATAACTTTTTACCATTGCATACAAAATCGGAAATGCAATACTAAAAAGATCAGCTTTTGTTAAGAGATCCAAGATTACAAGATCCACAAGGCCTTGGCTAGAAACCAAGGAATGAGTGGGGGCTTGGTCAGCCCACACTCTCCTGAAATGTTGCGTGTGCGTCTTGCCAAGCCCGCGCGTGTGTAAGTTAAGGCTGAGTGTGTGAGGATGTGGAGCACGCGCGGGCAGGAGGAGGGGAGACATTCATTGGAAATTTGGCTAGAAATTAGCCAAGCAAGCATGTTTCAAATATTCACCAAAAATCGACCTTTGATCTTACAGTCAACTTTTTCACAGATTTGTGTTATAAACATTCTCAAGAGTCTTCATATGAACTTGTGATTGAATCAGAGTATCAGTTTTTGACTGGCTGATGTGTAAAGCATTATTTTAGCGTTAGCGATAAGTTCAATTTGCTTTATATCAATCATTTTTGGAGATATGAAGTTGCCTTTGCACACGGTAACATGTTGTAGTGTCTTCCATCGATATACCAAGTTTCGTGTTGATATCTCAAAGATTTGCTGAGACATGACTTCACATCCTGTTTGGCGGCTTTTCTGATGAATTTGATTGGCTGTACCGGACAAACGGTTGTGAGGATCAAAATTCTTTTCGATAACTTTTGTGACGCTTGGTCTGAAGATCATCTCTGGTAACTTTGAAGAAGATATGACAAAAATTGTAGGAGGAGTAGGCTTTCAAAGGTTTTTGATAAAACCGGAAGTAGCGGAAAATCTATATAACCGGAAATTGACGCCATGGGGTGCGTTGAACTCGGCTTGAACCAGGGAATCCAATGGTACCTCATTTTTGAAAATGGGTCATACGGTTCAAAAGTTGCGTGTGTAAACACAAGTCCAACTTTGACCCGTTGGTGGCGCTGGAGTGGTCTAATGGGAGACATGAAACTTGGTGTAGGTATAGAATCAACTGTCCTTAATGAGTGTGCCAAATTTCACAAAAAGTTGTCGAAGGGTTCTAGGGGCTGCCATTGACTTCCATGGAACAAGAATAATAATAATAATAAAACTAACAATAACAATAGGTTTCCTCCTGACGGAGGAATCCTAAATATAACTGCAAGCAGTAATGGCGGATTCCTCCAAACATTGCGAACCATTGAAAAATGTATATTCTTGACAAATTGGAACTGTATAGAAAAATCTATGCTGCAGAATTACCAATGGGATACCAAATCTGAAATATAATACCACCAGGATCCACAAGGGCCTTTATTTCAACTCAAGGAGTGAAGGGAGGGGGCTTGGTTAGCCTATCCATTCCAGAAAGCCTTTGTGCTTTAGGGCGTGGAATGTAGCGCCACATATGGGTAATGGTGGGACAGTTGTGGTTTGGTAATTACCCTTGGTCTATACTTTCAAAAAAGCTCGACCAGAGAATACCCCCCGCTCTCAGGGTACCGAGCTTCAGCTCAGTCATGATGCTGGGATGAATGTAGGCCTATATGTAGAGACCAGGGAGACAGACACACCGGCCAGCTGCCCTGATGGGTCCGTGGTAGATCATTAATGCGGGTTGTATCCTACAACGCTCGTGGCCTCCGAGTAGGACATACTGCTGCTGATAGATCAAGACGTTTGGTGGTGGACACATTGCTGGACGAGAGTGACATTGTCTGCCTTCAAGAAACCTGGATGACCAAGCAAGATCTGGACAAATTGAACTCCCTACACAAGAACTTTCATGGTGCTGGAGAGTCCACTACCGATCTCAGCATGAGAATGGTTTGTGGGAGGATAGCTGGTGGTGTAGCTATACTGTGGAACATAAAATATGACCCAACGGTAAAGGTGGTGTGGCTTAACGTTGACTGGGCTATTGGGTTGGAGTTTAATCACAATGAAAATAAATGTACTATTGTAAATGTGTACACACCATATGAATCCTATGACCATGAGGATGAATTTCAGAACAGGTTAGCTTTTATTCAGTCCTTCATAGAGGACAATAGTTCATGTTGTGTCTATGTCATGGGTGATTTTAATGCTGACATGTCAGATAAGTGTTTATTCGCACAACATCTGCAGCAGTTCTGTAATGAAACTAAATTAATTATATCAAGCGTTATTGCCTGATACAAGTTTTACCTATATAAGTGAAACGTGGCACACAACTTCCTGGCTAGACCATATTGTAACCACAGCCGATGCTCATGACTCACTGGAAAGTATAGAGATGTGTTATGGGCTGGCCACCACTGATCACATACCAGTTGCTATGCTGCTAAATGTTGAGAGTGTACCCTTGTTGCTGGCCCCCCAAGAAAACTGGACTGGTCAAAATTGACCAAAGAGGTTCGGCACAGATATTCTCTATTAACTGACAGCTTACATAGTGATGTTGCATTTTCTAGGGATGCCCTAATGTGCACGGATATGAACTGCAAGGATAAACATCATGCTGAAAAGCTCTGTGCCATGTATGATGATATTGTCAAATGTCTTTATGCTTCCAGTGAACCTTTTATTAATCACAAGAGTAAGGTCCCTAACGCACGGCCTGTCTGGAATGAGTTTGTGTCTGAGCAACATGCTGCTGCTAGAGAAGCCTTTAGAGTCTGGTCAGAGGCAGGCAGACCCAGACAGAGAGTGCTGCTTGATAACAAAAACCTCACAAATGCTAGATTTAAATATGCACTCGTTTCATTAAGAGAAATGAAAACACAATGAGAGCAGACTCGCTGGCCAGAAAGATGCAGAATAACAATCTTACTGACTTCTGGAAGGAGGTCAAGATCATAAATAATAACAGAACTCCCCTCCCTTCTGATATCAAAGGGGTTAGTTGTCCAGAGAAGATTGCTGATCTATGGCATGAGCACTACAGTAAACTATTTAATTGTGTTCAAAGTAACACAGTGAGAATTGATAATCAATATAAAGGTATCTCTGCAGACTTGATAGTTAGATCAGTAGATATTTATGATGCCATCCACATGCTAGACAACAACAAAGCTTGTGGTATGGATTCCATTTCTGCAGAGCATCTAAAAAATGCCAGTTATAGACTCAGTCCATTTCTAGCCATGTGTCTCACTGGAATTATGGTTCATGGTGTTCTACCGAACTCTATTATGTCAGTACTGTTAGTGCCTGTTGTTAAAGATAAGGCTGGTAAACTGAACAGCATAGACAACTATCGACCCATGGCATTGGCCAGTATCTTGTCTAAAGTGTTTGAGAGAATTATTTGATTGAAATTGGAAATGTATATTCTGACTGCAGAAAATCAGTTTGGTTTTAAAAGAAAACATGGTACTGATCTCTGTATCTATGCTCTGAAGGAGATTGTCTCAGGTACACAAGTCTTAATTCATCTGTATTTTTATGCTTTATTGATGCTTACAAAGCTTTCGATCGAATTTGTCATGAAAAACTGTTTATGAAGCTAATAGCGAGAGGTGTCCCTAAACCTCTTGTGAGGATTTTGGTGTTCTGGTATGCCAATCAAACTTTTCATGTTAAATGGGACAATGTCGTATCAGCTGCTTTCCATGTTGGTAACGGATTTCGACAAGGAGGAATTTGATTTCCCTTTTTGTTTAATATGGATATGGACGACTTATCAAGCCAGCTGAATAAGACAAATACAGGCTGTCTTGTTGGTGAATCTATTGTCAATCATCTGATGTACGCAGATTATCTGGTTCCACTCAGCCTGTTGCAACAGATGCTATGGGTGTGCTCTCAGTATGGCTTAGATCATGATATAAAATATAATGCAAAGAAAAGCCACATAATGATAGTCAGAAGTAATCAGGACAGGAAATTAACCTTCCCTACCTTTTATTTATCTGGCAGTCCCCTTGGTGTTTGTGAGGAAATAAAATATCTGCCATGTCATTTCTGATGATTGGACAGATGACAACGATATGTATCAACAGCGCTGTCAAATATATTCTCAGGCCAGTATGTTATTAAGGACGTTTTCTATGTGCTCAGATTCAGTTAAATGTTCCCTGTTTAGAACCTACATAACACCATTGTACACTGCTCATTTGTGGTCTATGTACAGGTAAAGGAGTATACAGATACTGAAAGTAGCCTACAATGATGCTTTTAGATTGCTACTTAATGTGCCAAGGTGGCATAGTGCTAGTCAGTTGTTTGTGTCTAAGCACGTACCAACCTGTAAGGCAATCCTGAGACAACTGATGTATGGTTTCAATGATGCTTTTAGATTGCTACTTAATGTGCCTAGGTGGCATAGTGCTGGTCAGTTGTTTCTGTCTAAGCACGTACCAACCTGTAAGGCACTCCTGAGACAACTGATGTATGGTTTCATGTGTCGACTGGACAAGTCTGAGAACTGAATAGTAGAGGCCCTGGTCAACCCTCTAAAGAGCTGCTATCGATTACTTGGAACTTAAGACTACATTGGCACAAAAGTCTTCATACTTTTTATGCACTGTATTATCTATGTTTTATGTTTTCGTTTTACTCTCTTTTTTATAGCTCTATGTCTGTTATTTTATGTGGAACTTGGCGTCTGAAATAAAGATTTATATATATATAAATACATATATATATATCAATGTTTCAGGATTTGTATAACTTTTTACCATTGCATACAAAATCGGAAATGCAATACTAAAAAGATCAGCTTTTGTTAAGAGATCCAAGATTACAAGATCCACAAGGCCTTGGCTAGAAACCAAGGAATGAGTGGGGGCTTGGTCAGCCCACACTCTCCTGAAATGTTGCGTGTGCGTCTTGCCAAGCCCGCGCGTGTGTAAGTTAAGGCTGAGTGTGTGAGGATGTGGAGCACGCGCGGGCAGGAGGAGGGGAGACATTCATTGGAAATTTGGCTAGAAATTAGCCAAGCAAGCATGTTTCAAATATTCACCAAAAATCGACCTTTGATCTTACAGTCAACTTTTTCACAGATTTGTGTTATAAACATTCTCAAGAGTCTTCATATGAACTTGTGATTGAATCAGAGTATCAGTTTTTGACTGGCTGATGTGTAAAGCATTATTTTAGCGTTAGCGATAAGTTCAATTTGCTTTATATCAATCATTTTTGGAGATATGAAGTTGCCTTTGCACACGGTAACATGTTGTAGTGTCTTCCATCGATATACCAAGTTTCGTGTTGATATCTCAAAGATTTGCTGAGACATGACTTCACATCCTGTTTGGCGGCTTTTCTGATGAATTTGATTGGCTGTACCGGACAAACGGTTGTGAGGATCAAAATTCTTTTCGATAACTTTTGTGACGCTTGGTCTGAAGATCATCTCTGGTAACTTTGAAGAAGATATGACAAAAATTGTAGGAGGAGTAGGCTTTCAAAGGTTTTTGATAAAACCGGAAGTAGCGGAAAATCTATATAACCGGAAATTGACGCCATGGGGTGCGTTGAACTCGGCTTGAACCAGGGAATCCAATGGTACCTCATTTTTGAAAATGGGTCATACGGTTCAAAAGTTGCGTGTGTAAACACAAGTCCAACTTTGACCCGTTGGTGGCGCTGGAGTGGTCTAATGGGAGACATGAAACTTGGTGTAGGTATAGAATCAACTGTCCTTAATGAGTGTGCCAAATTTCACAAAAAGTTGTCGAAGGGTTCTAGGGGCTGCCATTGACTTCCATGGAACAAGAATAATAATAATAATAAAACTAACAATAACAATAGGTTTCCTCCTGACGGAGGAATCCTAAATATAACTGCAAGCAGTAATGGCGGATTCCTCCAAACATTGCGAACCATTGAAAAATGTATATTCTTGACAAATTGGAACTGTATAGAAAAATCTATGCTGCAGAATTACCAATGGGATACCAAATCTGAAATATAATACCACCAGGATCCACAAGGGCCTTTATTTCAACTCAAGGAGTGAAGGGAGGGGGCTTGGTTAGCCTATCCATTCCAGAAAGCCTTTGTGCTTTAGGGCGTGGAATGTAGCGCCACATATGGGTAATGGTGGGACAGTTGTGGTTTGGTAATTACCCTTGGTCTATACTTTCAAAAAAGCTCGACCAGAGAATACCCCGCGCTCTCAGGGTACCGAGCTTCAGCTCAGTCATGATGCTGGGATGAATGTAGGCCTATATGTAGAGACCAGGGAGACAGACACACCGGCCAGCTGCCCTGATGGGTCCGTGGTAGATCATTAATGCGGGTTGTATCCTACAACGCTCGTGGCCTCCGAGTAGGACATACTGCTGCTGATAGATCAAGACGTTTGGTGGTGGACACATTGCTGGACGAGAGTGACATTGTCTGCCTTCAAGAAACCTGGATGACCAAGCAAGATCTGGACAAATTGAACTCCCTACACAAGAACTTTCATGGTGCTGGAGAGTCCACTACCGATCTCAGCATGAGAATGGTTTGTGGGAGGATAGCTGGTGGTGTAGCTATACTGTGGAACATAAAATATGACCCAACGGTAAAGGTGGTGTGGCTTAACGTTGACTGGGCTATTGGGTTGGAGTTTAATCACAATGAAAATAAATGTACTATTGTAAATGTGTACACACCATATGAATCCTATGACCATGAGGATGAATTTCAGAACAGGTTAGCTTTTATTCAGTCCTTCATAGAGGACAATAGTTCATGTTGTGTCTATGTCATGGGTGATTTTAATGCTGACATGTCAGATAAGTGTTTATTCGCACAACATCTGCAGCAGTTCTGTAATGAAACTAAATTAATTATATCAAGCGTTATTGCCTGATACAAGTTTTACCTATATAAGTGAAACGTGGCACACAACTTCCTGGCTAGACCATATTGTAACCACAGCTGATTCTCATGACTCACTGGAAAGTATAGAGATGTGTTATGGGCTGGCCACCACTGATCACATACCAGTTGCTATGCTGCTAAATGTTGAGAGTGTACCCTTGTTGCTGGCCCCCCAAGAAAACTGGACTGGTCAAAATTGACCAAAGAGGTTCGGCACAGATATTCTCTATTAACTAATTCTCGGATATGAACTGCAAGGATAAACATAATGCTGAAAAGCTCTGTGCCATGTATGATGATATTGTCAAATGTCTTTATGCTTCCAGTGAACCTTTTATTAATCACAAGAGTAAGGTCCCTAACGCACGGCCTGTCTGGAATGAGTTTGTGTCTGAGCAACATGCTGCTGCTAGAGAAGCCTTTAGAGTCTGGTCAGAGGCAGGCAGACCCAGACAGAGAGTGCTGCTTGATAACAAAAACCTCACAAATGCTAGATTTAAATATGCACTCGTTTCATTAAGAGAAATGAAAACACAATGAGAGCAGACTCGCTGGCCAGAAAGATGCAGAATAACAATCTTACTGACTTCTGGAAGGAGGTCAAGATCATAAATAATAACAGAACTCCCCTCCCTTCTGATATCAAAGGGGTTAGTTGTCCAGAGAAGATTGCTGATCTATGGCATGAGCACTACAGTAAACTATTTAATTGTGTTCAAAGTAACACAGTGAGAATTGATAATCAATATAAAGGTATCTCTGCAGACTTGATAGTTAGATCAGTAGATATTTATGATGCCATCCACATGCTAGACAACAACAAAGCTTGTGGTATGGATTCCATTTCTGCAGAGCATCTAAAAAATGCCAGTTATAGACTCAGTCCATTTCTAGCCATGTGTCTCACTGGAATTATGGTTCATGGTGTTCTACCGAACTCTATTATGTCAGTACTGTTAGTGCCTGTTGTTAAAGATAAGGCTGGTAAACTGAACAGCATAGACAACTGTAGCGCCTCTCTAGTTTGGTGGATTTTTAATGAGAGGTGGCTAACCTGAGTTCGTTAGTAATTGTTACTAACTTAAACCAATTTAACATATGAAAAAAACAATACAACCAACTGTTAAACAAAAACAGGAAAGATTTACTTCAGACAAAAAATCAGTTCTTCAGTTATTGGTTCAACATTTACATGACATCGTAATGCACATGGACACACAATACAAACTAGCCGGCAATGCTAACTACACGAATACCTTAATTCAGTACAGTTCTACGGTGCAGGCCTGAGTGTAGCTCGTGTGCGTTGTAGCCGTAAACAAAATGGCTGTTTCGCCAGGATGGCACAAAATAACAAGGAGCTGGTACCTCGGATCAGCAGTGCGGTAGCACACGCACTGCGGCAGAAGGGCGGCAGCAGGTGAAGGAGAGACCGACCAAATACTCTCGTGGATTTACGAGACGAACCAACTCAGGAAGAAGACTGAGGACGACGACAATCCCGACCTCCACCGGCTCCAACCTGGCACTCGCTGTCGCTAGTCTGGCGGCAAAGCCCGTGCTTAATCCAAAACCGCCAACAGCCAAACTCCTCTTTCTGGGTTATTGTTGTTGGTTGAGATATTCACCCAACAATATAAACATAACACCACTAATGATAATATAAAATCTTCACTCTTGGTATTTTACCGTACGCTACAATTTTCTTCTCCCTCCAACTCCTCCGCTCGCTCTGTCTTTTTCTACTCCAACCTCATCTACCCCAACTTCCCGTGTTACCCTGCCCTTTGACCTCAAACCGGATTGGCTTAACATCATAATCAAAATTAAAGCAACAACATAGATTCACAAAACATTCATCTTACTCTCTTCATATTTGTAACCGGTACATTTTAACATGCGTTTTTTAAACAACAGATATACATTTCCAAATGCTGTATTCAGTAAAACATGAACAATATGCATTTCTCATCAAATCAAAATCATACTCTCAAACCTTAAAGTCTATTTATTAAACTATGAACTTAAGTATTATGTATTCAAACTTTTATATTTATGTAATAGGATTGTTTCAACAGAAATGTTTACCACCCGGGCTACACAACTATCGACCCATTGCATTGGCCAGTATCTTGTCTAAAGTGTTTGAGAGAATTATTTGATTGAAATTGGAAATGTATATTCTGACTGCAGAAAATCAGTTTGGTTTTAAAAGAAAACATGGTACTGATCTCTGTATCTATGCTCTGAAGGAGATTGTCTCAGGTACACAAGTCTTAATTCATCTGTATTTTTATGCTTTATTGATGCTTACAAAGCTTTCGATCGAATTTGTCATGAAAAACTGTTTATGAAGCTAATAGCGAGAGGTTTCCCTAAACCTCTTGTGAGGATTTTGGTGTTCTGGTATGCCAATCAAACTTTTCATGTTAAATGGGACAATGTTGTATCAGCTGCTTTCCATGTTGGTAACGGAGTTCGACAAGGAGGAATTTGATTTCCCTTTTTGTTTAATATGGATATGGACGACTTATCAAGCCAGCTGAATAAGACAAATACAGGCTGTCTTGTTGGTGAATCTATTGTCAATCATCTGATGTACGCAGATTATCTGGTTCCACTCAGCCTGTTGCAACAGATGCTATGGGTGTGCTCTCAGTATGGCTTAGATCATGATATAAAATATAATGCAAAGAAAAGCCACATAATGATAGTCAGAAGTAATCAGGACAGGAAATTAACCTTCCCTACCTTTTATTTATCTGGCAGTCCCCTTGGTGTTTGTGAGGAAATAAAATATCTGCCATGTCATTTCTGATGATTGGACAGATGACAACGATATGTATCAACAGC
Organism: Hypomesus transpacificus; assembly: GCF_021917145.1. Taxonomy (NCBI): domain Eukaryota; kingdom Metazoa; phylum Chordata; class Actinopteri; order Osmeriformes; family Osmeridae; genus Hypomesus; species Hypomesus transpacificus. The sequence continues at coordinate 38,463 of NW_025813751.1, read as the reverse complement.
GCTGTCAAATATATTCTCAGGCCAGTATGTTATTAAGGACGTTTTCTATGTGCTCAGATTCAGTTAAATGTTCCCTGTTTAGAACCTACATAACACCATTGTACACTGCTCATTTGTGGTCTATGTACAGGTAAAGGAGTATACAGATACTGAAAGTAGCCTACAATGATGCTTTTAGATTGCTACTTAATGTGCCAAGGTGGCATAGTGCTAGTCAGTTGTTTGTGTCTAAGCACGTACCAACCTGTAAGGCAATCCTGAGACAACTGATGTATGGTTTCAATGATGCTTTTAGATTGCTACTTAATGTGCCTAGGTGGCATAGTGCTGGTCAGTTGTTTCTGTCTAAGCACGTACCAACCTGTAAGGCACTCCTGAGACAACTGATGTATGGTTTCATGTGTCGACTGGACGAGTCTGAGAACTGAATAGTAGAGGCCCTGGTCAACCCTCTAAAGAGCTGCTATCGATTACTTGGAACTTAAGACTACATTGGCACAAAAGTCTTCATACTTTTTATGCACTGTATTATCTATGTTTTATGTTTTCGTTTTACTCTCTTTTTTATAGCTCTATGTCTGTTATTTTATGTGGAACTTGGCGTCTGAAATAAAGATTTATATATATATAAATACATATATATATATCAATGTTTCAGGATTTGTATAACTTTTTACCATTGCATACAAAATCGGAAATGCAATACTAAAAAGATCAGCTTTTGTTAAGAGATCCAAGATTACAAGATCCACAAGGCCTTGGCTAGAAACCAAGGAATGAGTGGGGGCTTGGTCAGCCCACACTCTCCTGAAATGTTGCGTGTGCGTCTTGCCAAGCCCGCGCGTGTGTAAGTTAAGGCTGAGTGTGTGAGGATGTGGAGCACGCGCGGGCAGGAGGAGGGGAGACATTCATTGGAAATTTGGCTAGAAATTAGCCAAGCAAGCATGTTTCAAATATTCACCAAAAATCGACCTTTGATCTTACAGTCAACTTTTTCACAGATTTGTGTTATAAACATTCTCAAGAGTCTTCATATGAACTTGTGATTGAATCAGAGTATCAGTTTTTGACTGGCTGATGTGTAAAGCATTATTTTAGCGTTAGCGATAAGTTCAATTTGCTTTATATCAATCATTTTTGGAGATATGAAGTTGCCTTTGCACACGGTAACATGTTGTAGTGTCTTCCATCGATATACCAAGTTTCGTGTTGATATCTCAAAGATTTGCTGAGACAGGACTTCACATCCTGTTTGGCGGCTTTTCTGATGAATTTGATTGGCTGTACCGGACAAACGGTTGTGAGGATCAAAATTCTTTTCGATAACTTTTGTGACGCTTGGTCTGAAGATCATCTCTGGTAACTTTGAAGAAGATATGACAAAAATTGTAGGAGGAGTAGGCTTTCAAAGGTTTTTGATAAAACCGGAAGTAGCGGAAAATCTATATAACCGGAAATTGACGCCATGGGGTGCGTTGAACTCGGCTTGAACCAGGGAATCCAATGGTACCTCATTTTTGAAAATGGGTCATACGGTTCAAAAGTTGCGTGTGTAAACACAAGTCCAACTTTGACCCATTGGTGGCGCTGGAGTGGTCTAATGGGAGACATGAAACTTGGTGTAGGTATAGAATCAACTGTCCTTAATGAGTGTGCCAAATTTCACAAAAAGTTGTCGAAGTGTTCTAGGGGCTGCCATTGACTTCCATGGAACAAGAATAATAATAATAATAAATATAACTGCAAGCAGTAATGGCGGATTCCTCCAAACATTGCGAACCATTGAAAAATGTATATTCTTGACAAATTGGAACTGTATAGAAAAATCTATGCTGCAGAATTACCAATGGGATACCAAATCTGAAATATAATACCATCAAGATCCACAAGGGCCTTTATTTCAACCCAAGGAGTGAAGGGAGGGGGCTTGGTTAGCCTATCCATTCCAGAAAGCCTTTGTGCTCTAGGGCGTGGAATGTAGCGCCACCTATGGGTAATGGTGGGACAGTTGTGGTGTGGTAATTACCCTTCAGTCATGATGCTGGGATGAATGTTGGCCTATATGTAGAGACCAGGGAGACAGACACACCGGCCAGCTGCCCTGATGGGTCCGTGGTAGATCATTAATGCGGGTTGTATCCTACAACGCTTGTGGCCTCCGAGTAGGACATACTGCTGCTGATAGATCAAGACGTTTGGTGGTGGACACATTGCTGGACGAGAGTGACATTGTCTGCCTTCAAGAAACCTGGATGGCCAAGCAAGATCTGGACAAATTGAACTCCCTACACAAGAACTTTCATGGTGCTGGAGAGTCCACTACCGATCTCAGCATGAGAATGGTTTGTGGGAGGATAGCTGGTGGTGTAGCTATACTGTGGAACATAAAATATGACCCAACGGTAAAGGTGGTGTGGCTTAACGTTGACTGGGCTATTGGGTTGGAGTTTAATCACAATGAAAATAAATGTACTATTGTAAATGTGTACACACCATATGAATCCTATGACCATGAGGATGAATTTCAGAACAAGTTAGCTTTTATTCAGTCCTTCAAAGAGGACAATAGTTCATGTTGTGTCTATGTCATGGGTGATTTTAATGCTGACATGTCAGATAAGTGTTTATTCGCACAACATCTGCAGCAGTTCTGTAATGAAACTAAATTAATTATATCAAGCGTTATTGCCTGATACAAGTTTTACCTATATAAGTGAAACGTGGCACACAACCTCCTGGCTAGACCATATTGTAACCACAGCCGATGCTCATGACTCACTGGAAAGTATAGAGATGTGTTATGGGCTGGCCACCACTGATCACATACCAGTTGCTATGCTGCTAAATGTTGAGAGTGTACCCTTGTTGCTGGCCCCCCAAGAAAACTGGACTGGTCAAAATTGACCAAAGAGGTTATGCACAGATATTCTCTATTAACTGACAGCTTACATAGTGATGTTGCATTTTCTAGGGATGCCCTAATGTGCACGGATATGAACTGCAAGGATAAACATCATGCTGAAAAGCTCTGTGCCATGTATGATGATATTGTCAAATGTCTTTATGCTTTCAGTGAAGGTTTTATTAATCACAAGAGTAAGGTCCCTAACGCACGGCCTGTCTGGAATGAGTTTGTGTCTGAGCAACATGCTGCTGCTAGAGAAGCCTTTAGAGTCTGGTCAGAGGCAGGCAGACCCAGACAGAGAGTGCTGCTTGATAACAAAAACCTCACAAATGCTAGATTTAAATATGCACTCGTTTCATTAAGAGAAATGAAAACACAATGAGAGCAGACTCGCTGGCCAGAAAGATGCAGAATAACAATCTTACTGACTTCTGGAAGGAGGTCAAGATCATAAATAATAACAGAACTCCCCTCCCTTCTGATATCAAAGGGGTTAGTTGTCCAGAGAAGATTGCTGATCTATGGCATGAGCACTACAGTAAACTATTTAATTGTGTTCAAAGTAACACAGTGAGAATTGATAATCAATATAAAGGTATCTCTGCAGACTTGATAGTTAGATCAGTAGATATTTATGATGCCATCCACATGCTAGACAACAACAAAGCTTGTGGTATGGATTCCATTTCTGCAGAGCATCTAAAAAATGCCAGTTATAGACTCAGTCCATTTCTAGCCATGTGTCTCACTGGAATTATGGTTCATGGTGTTCTACCGAACTCTATTATGTCAGTACTGTTAGTGCCTGTTGTTAAAGATAAGGCTGGTAAACTGAACAGCATAGACAACTATCGACCCATGGCATTGGCCAGTATCTTGTCTAAAGTGTTTGAGAGAATTATTTGATTGAAATTGGAAATGTATATTCTGACTGCAGAAAATCAGTTTGGTTTTAAAAGAAAACATGGTACTGATCTCTGTATCTATGCTCTGAAGGAGATTGTCTCAGGTACACAAGTCTTAATTCATCTGTATTTTTATGCTTTATTGATGCTTACAAAGCTTTCGATCGAATTTGTCATGAAAAACTGTTTATGAAGCTAATAGCGAGAGGTGTCCCTAAACCTCTTGTGAGGATTTTGGTGTTCTGGTATGCCAATCAAACTTTTCATGTTAAATGGGACAATGTCGTATCAGCTGCTTTCCATGTTGGTAACGGATTTCGACAAGGAGGAATTTGATTTCCCTTTTTGTTTAATATGGATATGGACGACTTATCAAGCCAGCTGAATAAGACAAATACAGGCTGTCTTGTTGGGGAATCTATTGTCAATCATCTGATGTACGCAGATTATCTGGTTCCACTCAGCCTGTTGCAACAGATGCTATGGGTGTGCTCTCAGTATGGCTTAGATCATGATATAAAATATAATGCAAAGAAAAGCCACATAATGATAGTCAGAAGTAATCAGGACAGGAAATTAACCTTCCCTACCTTTTATTTATCTGGCAGTCCCCTTGGTGTTTGTGAGGAAATAAAATATCTGCCATGTCATTTCTGATGATTGGACAGATGACAACGATATGTATCAACAGCGCTGTCAAATATATTCTCAGGCCAGTATGTTATTAAGGACGTTTTCTATGTGCTCAGATTCAGTTAAATGTTCCCTGTTTAGAACCTACATAACACCATTGTACACTGCTCATTTGTGGTCTATGTACAGGTAAAGGAGTATACAGATACTGAAAGTAGCCTACAATGATGCTTTTAGATTGCTACTTAATGTGCCAAGGTGGCATAGTGCTAGTCAGTTGTTTGTGTCTAAGCACGTACCAACCTGTAAGGCAATCCTGAGACAACTGATGTATGGTTTCAATGATGCTTTTAGATTGCTACTTAATGTGCCTAGGTGGCATAGTGCTGGTCAGTTGTTTCTGTCTAAGCACGTACCAACCTGTAAGGCACTCCTGAGACAACTGATGTATGGTTTCATGTGTCGACTGGACAAGTCTGAGAACTGAATAGTAGAGGCCCTGGTCAACCCTCTAAAGAGCTGCTATCGATTACTTGGAACTTAAGACTACATTGGCACAAAAGTCTTCATACTTTTTATGCACTGTATTATCTATGTTTTATGTTTTCGTTTTACTCTCTTTTTTATAGCTCTATGTCTGTTATTTTATGTGGAACTTGGCGTCTGAAATAAAGATTTATATATATATAAATACATATATATATATCAATGTTTCAGGATTTGTATAACTTTTTACCATTGCATACAAAATCGGAAATGCAATACTAAAAAGATCAGCTTTTGTTAAGAGATCCAAGATTACAAGATCCACAAGGCCTTGGCTAGAAACCAAGGAATGAGTGGGGGCTTGGTCAGCCCACACTCTCCTGAAATGTTGCGTGTGCGTCTTGCCAAGCCCGCGCGTGTGTAAGTTAAGGCTGAGTGTGTGAGGATGTGGAGCACGCGCGGGCAGGAGGAGGGGAGACATTCATTGGAAATTTGGCTAGAAATTAGCCAAGCAAGCATGTTTCAAATATTCACCAAAAATCGACCTTTGATCTTACAGTCAACTTTTTCACAGATTTGTGTTATAAACATTCTCAAGAGTCTTCATATGAACTTGTGATTGAATCAGAGTATCAGTTTTTGACTGGCTGATGTGTAAAGCATTATTTTAGCGTTAGCGATAAGTTCAATTTGCTTTATATCAATCATTTTTGGAGATATGAAGTTGCCTTTGCACACGGTAACATGTTGTAGTGTCTTCCATCGATATACCAAGTTTCGTGTTGATATCTCAAAGATTTGCTGAGACATGACTTCACATCCTGTTTGGCGGCTTTTCTGATGAATTTGATTGGCTGTACCGGACAAACGGTTGTGAGGATCAAAATTATTTTCGATAACTTTTGTGAGGCTTGGTCTGAAGATCATCTCTGGTAACTTTGAAGAAGATATGACAAAAATTGTAGGAGGAGTAGGCTTTCAAAGGTTTTTGATAAAACCGGAAGTAGCGGAAAATCTATATAACCGGAAATTGACGCCATGGGGTGCGTTGAACTCGGCTTGAACCAGGGAATCCAATGGTACCTCATTTTTGAAAATGGGTCATACGGTTCAAAAGTTGCGTGTGTAAACACAAGTCCAACTTTGACCCGTTGGTGGCGCTGGAGTGGTCTAATGGGAGACATGAAACTTGGTGTAGGTATAGAATCAACTGTCCTTAATGAGTGTGCCAAATTTCACAAAAAGTTGTCGAAGTGTTCTAGGGGCTGCCATTGACTTCCATGGAACAAGAATAATAATAATAAATATAACTGCAAGCAGTAATGGCGGATTCCTCCAAACATTGCGAACCATTGAAAAATGTATATTCTTGACAAATTGGAACTGTATAGAAAAATCTATGCTGCAGAATTACCAATGGGATACCAAATCTGAAATATAATACCACCAGGATCCACAAGGGCCTTTATTTCAACTCAAGGAGTGAAGGGAGGGGGCTTGGTTAGCCTATCCATTCCAGAAAGCCTTTGTGCTTTAGGGCGTGGAATGTAGCGCCACATATGGGTAATGGTGGGACAGTTGTGGTTTGGTAATTACCCTTGGTCTATACTTTCAAAAAAGCTCGACCAGAGAATACCCCCAGCTCTCAGGGTACCGAGCTTCAGCTCAGTCATGATGCTGGGATTAATGTAGGCCTATATGTAGAGACCAGGGAGACAGACACACCGGCCAGCTGCCCTGATGGGTCCGTGGTAGATCATTAATGCGGGTTGTATCCTACAACGCTCGTGGCCACCGAGTAGGACATACTGCTGCTGATAGATCAAGACGTTTGGTGGTGGACACATTGCTGGACGAGAGTAACATTGTCTGCCTTCAAGAAACCTGGATGACCAAGCAAGATCTGGACAAATTGAACTCCCTACACAAGAACTTTCATGGTGCTGGAGAGTCCACTACCGATCTCAGCATGAGAATGGTTTGTGGGAGGATAGCTGGTGGTGATACTGTGGAACATAAAATATGACCCAACGGTAAAGGTGGTGTGGCTTAACGTTGACTGGGCTATTGGGTTGGAGTTTAATCACAATGAAAATAAATGTACTATTGTAAATGTGTACACACCATATGAATCCTATGACCATGAGGATGAATTTCAGAACAGGTTAGCTTTTATTCAGTCCTTCATAGAGGACAATAGTTCATGTTGTGTCTATGTCATGGGTGATTTTAATGCTGACATGTCAGATAAGCGTTTATTCGCACAACATCTGCAGCAGTTCTGTAATGAAACTAAATTAATTATATCAAGCGTTATTGCCTGATACAAGTTTTACCTATATAAGTGAAACGTGGCACACAACTTCCTGGCTAGACCATATTGTAACCACAGCCGATGCTCATGACTCACTGGAAAGTATAGAGATGTGTTATGGGCTGGCCACCACTGATCACATACCAGTTGCTATGCTGCTAAATGTTGAGAGTGTACCCTTGTTGCTGGCCCCCCAAGAAAACTGGACTGGTCAAAATTGACCAAAGAGGTTATGCACAGATATTCTCTATTAACTGACAGCTTACATAGTGATGTTGCATTTTCTAGGGATGCCCTAATGTGCACGGATATGAACTGCAAGGATAAACATCATGCTGAAAAGCTCTGTGCCATGTATGATGATATTGTCAAATGTCTTTATGCTTTCAGTGAAGGTTTTATTAATCACAAGAGTAAGGTCCCTAACGCACGGCCTGTCTGGAATGAGTTTGTGTCTGAGCAACATGCTGCTGCTAGAGAAGCCTTTAGAGTCTGGTCAGAGGCAGGCAGACCCAGACAGAGAGTGCTGCTTGATAACAAAAACCTCACAAATGCTAGATTTAAATATGCACTCGTTTCATTAAGAGAAATGAAAACACAATGAGAGCAGACTCGCTGGCCAGAAAGATGCAGAATAACAATCTTACTGACTTCTGGAAGGAGGTCAAGATCATAAATAATAACAGAACTCCCCTCCCTTCTGATATCAAAGGGGTTAGTTGTCCAGAGAAGATTGCTGATCTATGGCATGAGCACTACAGTAAACTATTTAATTGTGTTCAAAGTAACACAGTGAGAATTGATAATCAATATAAAGGTATCTCTGCAGACTTGATAGTTAGATCAGTAGATATTTATGATGCCATCCACATGCTAGACAACAACAAAGCTTGTGGTATGGATTGCATTTCTGCAGAGCATCTAAAAAATGCCAGTTATAGACTCAGTCCATTTCTAGCCATGTGTCTCACTGGAATTATGGTTCATGGTGTTCTACCGAACTCTATTATGTCAGTACTGTTAGTGCCTGTTGTTAAAGATAAGGCTGGTAAACTGAACAGCATAGACAACTATCGACCCATTGCATTGGCCAGTATCTTGTCTAAAGTGTTTGAGAGAATTATTTGATTGAAATTGGAAATGTATATTCTGACTGCAGAAAATCAGTTTGGTTTTAAAAGAAAACATGGTACTGATCTCTGTATCTATGCTCTGAAGGAGATTGTCTCAGGTACACAAGTCTTAATTCATCTGTATTTTTATGCTTTATTGATGCTTACAAAGCTTTCGATCGAATTTGTCATGAAAAACTGTTTATGAAGCTAATAGCGAGAGGTTTCCCTAAACCTCTTGTGAGGATTTTGGTGTTCTGGTATGCCAATCAAACTTTTCATGTTAAATGGGACAATGTTGTATCAGCTGCTTTCCATGTTGGTAACGGAGTTCGACAAGGAGGAATTTGATTTCCCTTTTTGTTTAATATGGATATGGACGACTTATCAAGCCAGCTGAATAAGACAAATACAGGCTGTCTTGTTGGTGAATCTATTGTCAATCATCTGATGTACGCAGATTATCTGGTTCCACTCAGCCTGTTGCAACAGATGCTATGGGTGTGCTCTCAGTATGGCTTAGATCATGATATAAAATATAATGCAAAGAAAAGCCACATAATGATAGTCAGAAGTAATCAGGACAGGAAATTAACCTTCCCTACCTTTTATTTATCTGGCAGTCCCCTTGGTGTTTGTGAGGAAATAAAATATCTGCCATGTCATTTCTGATGATTGGACAGATGACAACGATATGTATCAACAGCGCTGTCAAATATATTCTCAGGCCAGTATGTTATTAAGGACGTTTTCTATGTGCTCAGATTCAGTTAAATGTTCCCTGTTTAGAACCTACATAACACCATTGTACACTGCTCATTTGTGGTCTATGTACAGGTAAAGGAGTATACAGATACTGAAAGTAGCCTACAATGATGCTTTTAGATTGCTACTTAATGTGCCAAGGTGGCATAGTGCTAGTCAGTTGTTTGTGTCTAAGCACGTACCAACCTGTAAGGCAATCCTGAGACAACTGATGTATGGTTTCAATGATGCTTTTAGATTGCTACTTAATGTGCCTAGGTGGCATAGTGCTGGTCAGTTGTTTCTGTCTAAGCACGTACCAACCTGTAAGGCACTCCTGAGACAACTGATGTATGGTTTCATGTGTCGACTGGACAAGTCTGAGAACTGAATAGTAGAGGCCCTGGTCAACCCTCTAAAGAGCTGCTATCGATTACTTGGAACTTAAGACTACATTGGCACAAAAGTCTTCATACTTTTTATGCACTGTATTATCTATGTTTTATGTTTTCGTTTTACTCTCTTTTTTATAGCTCTATGTCTGTTATTTTATGTGGAACTTGGCGTCTGAAATAAAGATTTATATATATATAAATACATATATATATATCAATGTTTCAGGATTTGTATAACTTTTTACCATTGCATACAAAATCGGAAATGCAATACTAAAAAGATCAGCTTTTGTTAAGAGATCCAAGATTACAAGATCCACAAGGCCTTGGCTAGAAACCAAGGAATGAGTGGGGGCTTGGTCAGCCCACACTCTCCTGAAATGTTGCGTGTGCGTCTTGCCAAGCCCGCGCGTGTGTAAGTTAAGGCTGAGTGTGTGAGGATGTGGAGCACGCGCGGGCAGGAGGAGGGGAGACATTCATTGGAAATTTGGCTAGAAATTAGCCAAGCAAGCATGTTTCAAATATTCACCAAAAATCGACCTTTGATCTTACAGTCAACTTTTTCACAGATTTGTGTTATAAACATTCTCAAGAGTCTTCATATGAACTTGTGATTGAATCAGAGTATCAGTTTTTGACTGGCTGATGTGTAAAGCATTATTTTAGCGTTAGCGATAAGTTCAATTTGCTTTATATCAATCATCTTTGGAGATATGAAGTTGCCTTTACACACGGTAACATGTTGTAGTGTCTTCCATCGATATACCAAGTTTCGTGTTGATATCTCAAAGATTTGCTGAGACATGACTTCACATCCTGTTTGGCGGCTTTTCTGATGAATTTGATTGGCTGTACCGGACAAACGGTTGTGAGGATCAAAATTCTTTTCGATAACTTTTGTGACGCTTGGTCTGAAGATCATCTCTGGTAACTTTGAAGAAGATATGACAAAAATTGTAGGAGGAGTAGGCTTTCAAAGGTTTTTGATAAAACCGGAAGTAGCGGAAAATCTATATAACCGGAAATTGACGCCATGGGGTGCGTTGAACTCGGCTTGAACCAGGGAATCCAATGGTACCTCATTTTTGAAAATGGGTCATACGGTTCAAAAGTTGCGTGTGTAAACACAAGTCCAACTTTGACCCGTTGGTGGCGCTGGAGTGGTCTAATGGGAGACATGAAACTTGGTGTAGGTATAGAATCAACTGTCCTTAATGAGTGTGCCAAATTTCACAAAAAGTTGTCGAAGTGTTCTAGGGGCTGCCATTGACTTCCATGGAACAAGAATAATAATAATAATAAAACTAACAATAACAATAGGTTTCCTCCTGACGGAGGAATCCTAATAATAATAAAACTAACAATAATAAAACTAACAATAACAATAGGTTTCCTCCTGACGGAGGAATCCTAATAAATATAACTGCAAGCAGTAATGGCGGATTCCTCCAAACATTGCGAACCATTGAAAAATGTATATTCTTGACAAATTGGAACTGTATAGAAAAATCTATGCTGCAGAATTACCAATGGGATACCAAATCTGAAATATAATACCATCAAGATCCACAAGGGCCTATATTTTAACCCAAGGAGTGAAGGGAGAGGGCTTGGTTAGCCTATCCATTCCAGAAAGCCTTTGTGCTTTAGGGCGTGGAATGTAGCGCCACCTATGGGTGATGGTGGGACAGTTGTGGTGTGGTAATTACCCTTGGTCTATACTTTCAAAAAAGCTCGACCAGAGCATACCCCCGCTCTCAGGGTACCGAGCTTCAGCTCAGTCATGATGCTGGGATGAATGTAGGCCTATATGTAGAGACCAGGGAGACAGACACACTGGCCAGCTGCCCTGATGGGTCCGTGGTAGATCATTAATGCGGGTTGTATCCTACAACGCTCGTGGCCTCCGAGTAGGACATACTGCTGCTGATAGATCAAGATGTTTGGTGGTGGACACATTGCTGGACGAGAGTGACATTGTCTGCCTTCAAGAAACCTGGATGGCCAAGCAAGATCTGGACAAATTGAACTCCCTACACAAGAACTTTCATGGTGCTGGAGAGTCCACTACCGATCTCAGCATGAGAATGGTTTGTGGGAGGATAGCTGGTGGTGTAGCTATACTGTGGAACATAAAATATGACCCAACGGTAAAGGTGGTGTGGCTACACGTTGACTGGGCTATTGGGTTGGAGTTTAATCACAATGAAAATAAATGTACTATTGTAAATGTGTACACACCATATGAATCCTATGACCATGAGGATGAATTTCAGAACAGGTTAGCTTTTATTCAGTCCTTCATAGAGGACAATAGTTCATGTTGTGTCTATGTCATGGGTGATTTTAATGCTGACATGTCAGATAAGCGTTTATTCGCACAACATCTGCAGCAGTTCTGTAATGAAACTAAATTAATTATATCAAGCGTTATTGCCTGATACAAGTTTTACCTATATAAGTGAAACGTGGCACACAACTTCCTGGCTAGACCATATTGTAACCACAGCCGATGCTCATGACTCACTGGAAAGTATAGAGATGTGTTATGGGCTGGCCACCACTGATCACGTACCAGTTGCTATGCTGCTAAATGTTGAGAGTGTACCCTTGTTGCTGGCCCCCCAAGAAAACTGGACTGGTCAAAATTGACCAAAGAGGTTATGCACAGATATTCTCTATTAACTGACAGCTTACATAGTGATGTTGCATTTTCTAGGGATGCCCTAATGTGCACGGATATGAACTGCAAGGATAAACATCATGCTGAAAAGCTCTGTGCCATGTATGATGATATTGTCAAATGTCTTTATGCTTCCAGTGAACCTTTTATTAATCACAAGAGTAAGGTCCCTAACGCACGGCCTGTCTGGAATGAGTTTGTGTCTGAGCAACATGCTGCTGCTAGAGAAGCCTTTAGAGTCTGGTCAGAGGCAGGCAGACCCAGACAGGGAGTGCTGCTTGATAACAAAAACCTCACAAATGCTAGATTTAAATATGCACTCGTTTCATTAAGAGAAATGAAAACACAATGAGAGCAGACTCGCTGGCCAGAAAGATGCAGAATAACAATCTTACTGACTTCTGGAAGGAGGTCAAGATCATAAATAATAATAGAACTCCCCTCCCTTCTGATTTCAAAGGGGTTAGTTGTCCAGAGAAGATTGCTGATCTATGGCATGAGCACTACAGTAAACTATTTAATTGTGTTCAAAGTAACACAGTGAGAATTGATAATGAATATAAAGGTATCTCTGCAGACTTTATAGTTAGATCAGTAGATATTTATGATGCCATCCACATGCTAGACAACAACAAAGCTTGTGGTATGGATTGCATTTCTGCAGAGCATCTAAAAAATGCCAGTTATAGACTCAGTCCATTTCTAGCCATGTGTCTCACTGGAATTATGGTTCATGGTGTTCTACCGAACTCTATTATGTCAGTACTGTTAGTGCCTGTTGTTAAAGATAAGGCTGGTAAACTGAACAGCATAGACAACTATCGACCCATTGCATTGGCCAGTATCTTGTCTAAAGTGTTTGAGAGAATTATTTGATTGAAATTGGAAATGTATATTCTGACGGCAGAAAATCAGTTTGCTCTTAAAAGAAAACATGGTACTGATCTCTGTATCTATGCTCTGAAGGAGATTGTCTCAGGTACACAAGTCTTAATTTATCTGTATTTTTATGCTTTATTGATGCTTACAAAGCTTTCGATCGAATTTGTCATGAAAAACTGTTTATGAAGCTAATAGCGAGAGGTGTCCCTAAACCTCTTGTGAGGATTTTGGTGTTCTGGTATGCCAATCAAACTTTTCATGTTAAATGGGACAATGTTGTATCAGCTCCTTTCCATGTTGGTAACGGAGTTCGACAAGGAGGAATTTGATTTCCCTTTTTGTTTAATATGGATATGGACGACTTATCAAGCCAGCTGAATAAGACAAATACAGGCTGTCTTGTTGGTGAATCTATTGTCAATCATCTGATGTACGCAGATGATCTGGTTCCACTCAGCCTGTTGCAACAGATGCTATGGGTGTGCTCTCAGTATGGCTTAGATCATGGTATAAAATATAATGCAAAGAAAAGCCACATAATGATAGTCAGAAGTAATCAGGACAGGAAATTAACCTTCCCTACCTTTTATTTATTCTGGCAGTCCCCTTGGTGTTTGTGAGGAAATAAAATATCTGCCATGTCATTTCTGATGATTGGACAGATGACAACGATATGTATCAACAGCACTGTAAAATATATTCTCAGGCCAGTATGTTATTAAGGACGTTTTCTATGTGCTCAGATTCAGTTTAATGTTCCCTGTTTAGAACCTACATAACACCATTGTACACTGCTCATTTGTGGTCTATGTACAGGTAAAGGAGTATACAGATACTGAAAGTAGCCTACAATGATGCTTTTAGATTGCTACTTAATGTGCCAAGGTGGCATAGTGCTAGTCAGTTGTTTGTGTCTAAGCACGTACCAACCTGTAAGGCAATCCTGAGACAACTGATGTATGGTTTCAATGATGCTTTTAGATTGCTACTTAATGTGCCTAGGTGGCATAGTGCTGGTCAGTTGTTTCTGTCTAAGCACGTACCAACCTGTAAGGCACTCCTGAGACAACTGATGTATGGTTTCATGTGTCGACTGGACAAGTCTGAGAACTGAATAGTAGAGGCCCTGGTCAACCCTCTAAAGAGCTGCTATCGATTACTTGGAACTTAAGACTACATTGGCACAAAAGTCTTCATACTTTTTATGCACTGTATTATCTATGTTTTATGTTTTCGTTTTACTCTCTTTTTTATAGCTCTATGTCTGTTATTTTATGTGGAACTTGGCGTCTGAAATAAAGATTTATATATATATAAATACATATATATATATCAATGTTTCAGGATTTGTATAACTTTTTACCATTGCATACAAAATCGGAAATGCAATACTAAAAAGATCAGCTTTTGTTAAGAGATCCAAGATTACAAGATCCACAAGGCCTTGGCTAGAAACCAAGGAATGAGTGGGGGCTTGGTCAGCCCACACTCTCCTGAAATGTTGCGTGTGCGTCTTGCCAAGCCCGCGCGTGTGTAAGTTAAGGCTGAGTGTGTGAGGATGTGGAGCACGCGCGGGCAGGAGGAGGGGAGACATTCATTGGAAATTTGGCTAGAAATTAGCCAAGCAAGCATGTTTCAAATATTCACCAAAAATCGACCTTTGATCTTACAGTCAACTTTTTCACAGATTTGTGTTATAAACATTCTCAAGAGTCTTCATATGAACTTGTGATTGAATCAGAGTATCAGTTTTTGACTGGCTGATGTGTAAAGCATTATTTTAGCGTTAGCGATAAGTTCAATTTGCTTTATATCAATCATTTTTGGAGATATGAAGTTGCCTTTGCACACGGTAACATGTTGTAGTGTCTTCCATCGATATACCAAGTTTCGTGTTGATATCTCAAAGATTTGCTGAGACATGACTTCACATCCTGTTTGGCGGCTTTTCTGATGAATTTGATTGGCTGTACCGGACAAACGGTTGTGAGGATCAAAATTATTTTCGATAACTTTTGTGAGGCTTGGTCTGAAGATCATCTCTGGTAACTTTGAAGAAGATATGACAAAAATTGTAGGAGGAGTAGGCTTTCAAAGGTTTTTGATAAAACCGGAAGTAGCGGAAAATCTATATAACCGGAAATTGACGCCATGGGGTGCGTTGAACTCGGCTTGAACCAGGGAATCCAATGGTACCTCATTTTTGAAAATGGGTCATACGGTTCAAAAGTTGCGTGTGTAAACACAAGTCCAACTTTGACCCGTTGGTGGCGCTGGAGTGGTCTAATGGGAGACATGAAACTTGGTGTAGGTATAGAATCAACTGTCCTTAATGAGTGTGCCAAATTTCACAAAAAGTTGTCGAAGTGTTCTAGGGGCTGCCATTGACTTCCATGGAACAAGAATAATAATAATAATAATAATAAAACTAACAATAACAATAGGTTTCCTCCTGACGGAGGAATCCTAATAAATATAACTGCAAGCAGTAATGGCGGATTCCTCCAAACATTGCGAACCATTGAAAAATGTATATTCTTGACAAATTGGAACTGTATAGAAAAATCTATGCTGCAGAATTACCAATGGGATACCAAATCTGAAATATAATACCATCAAGATCCACAAGGGCCTTTATTTCAACCCAAGGAGTGAAGGGAGGGGGCTTGGTTAGCCTATCCATTCCAGAAAGCCTTTGTGCTCTAGGGCGTGGAATGTAGCGCCACCTATGGGTAATGGTGGGACAGTTGTGGTGTGGTAATTACCCTTCAGTCATGATGCTGGGATGAATGTTGGCCTATATGTAGAGACCAGGGAGACAGACACACCGGCCAGCTGCCCTGATGGGTCCGTGGTAGATCATTAATGCGGGTTGTATCCTACAACGCTCGTGGCCTCCGAGTAGGACATACTGCTGCTGATAGATCAAGACGTTTGGTGGTGGACACATTGCTGGACGAGAGTGACATTGTCTGCCTTCAAGAAACCTGGATGGCCAAGCAAGATCTGGACAAATTGAACTCCCTACACAAGAACTTTCATGGTGCTGGAGAGTCCACTACCGATCTCAGCATGAGAATGGTTTGTGGGAGGATAGCTGGTGGTGTAGCTATACTGTGGAACATAAAATATGACCCAACGGTAAAGGTGGTGTGGCTTAACGTTGACTGGGCTATTGGGTTGGAGTTTAATCACAATGAAAATAAATGTACTATTGTAAATGTGTACACACCATATGAATCCTATGACCATGAGGATGAATTTCAGAACAGGTTAGCTTTTATTCAGTCCTTCATAGAGGACAATAGTTCATGTTGTGTCTATGTCATGGGTGATTTTAATGCTGACATGTCAGATAAGTGTTTATTCGCACAACATCTGCAGCAGTTCTGTAATGAAACTAAATTAATTATATCAAGCGTTATTGCCTGATACAAGTTTTACCTATATAAGTGAAACGTGGCACACAACCTCCTGGCTAGACCATATTGTAACCACAGCCGATGCTCATGACTCACTGGAAAGTATAGAGATGTGTTATGGGCTGGCCACCACTGATCACATACCAGTTGCTATGCTGCTAAATGTTGAGAGTGTACCCTTGTTGCTGGCCCCCCAAGAAAACTGGACTGGTCAAAATTGACCAAAGAGGTTATGCACAGATATTCTCTATTAACTGACAGCTTACATAGTGATGTTGCATTTTCTAGGGATGCCCTAATGTGCACGGATATGAACTGCAAGGATAAACATCATGCTGAAAAGCTCTGTGCCATGTATGATGATATTGTCAAATGTCTTTATGCTTTCAGTGAAGGTTTTATTAATCACAAGAGTAAGGTCCCTAACGCACGGCCTGTCTGGAATGAGTTTGTGTCTGAGCAACATGCTGCTGCTAGAGAAGCCTTTAGAGTCTGGTCAGAGGCAGGCAGACCCAGACAGAGAGTGCTGCTTGATAACAAAAACCTCACAAATGCTAGATTTAAATATGCACTCGTTTCATTAAGAGAAATGAAAACACAATGAGAGCAGACTCGCTGGCCAGAAAGATGCAGAATAACAATCTTACTGACTTCTGGAAGGAGGTCAAGATCATAAATAATAACAGAACTCCCCTCCCTTCTGATATCAAAGGGGTTAGTTGTCCAGAGAAGATTGCTGATCTATGGCATGAGCACTACAGTAAACTATTTAATTGTGTTCAAAGTAACACAGTGAGAATTGATAATCAATATAAAGGTATCTCTGCAGACTTGATAGTTAGATCAGTAGATATTTATGATGCCATCCACATGCTAGACAACAACAAAGCTTGTGGTATGGATTCCATTTCTGCAGAGCATCTAAAAAATGCCAGTTATAGACTCAGTCCATTTCTAGCCATGTGTCTCACTGGAATTATGGTTCATGGTGTTCTACCGAACTCTATTATGTCAGTACTGTTAGTGCCTGTTGTTAAAGATAAGGCTGGTAAACTGAACAGCATAGACAACTATCGACCCATGGCATTGGCCAGTATCTTGTCTAAAGTGTTTGAGAGAATTATTTGATTGAAATTGGAAATGTATATTCTGACTGCAGAAAATCAGTTTGGTTTTAAAAGAAAACATGGTACTGATCTCTGTATCTATGCTCTGAAGGAGATTGTCTCAGGTACACAAGTCTTAATTCATCTGTATTTTTATGCTTTATTGATGCTTACAAAGCTTTCGATCGAATTTGTCATGAAAAACTGTTTATGAAGCTAATAGCGAGAGGTGTCCCTAAACCTCTTGTGAGGATTTTGGTGTTCTGGTATGCCAATCAAACTTTTCATGTTAAATGGGACAATGTCGTATCAGCTGCTTTCCATGTTGGTAACGGAGTTCGACAAGGAGGAATTTGATTTCCCTTTTTGTTTAATATGGATATGGACGACTTATCAAGCCAGCTGAATAAGACAAATACAGGCTGTCTTGTTGGTGAATCTATTGTCAATCATCTGATGTACGCAGATTATCTGGTTCCACTCAGCCTGTTGCAACAGATGCTATGGGTGTGCTCTCAGTATGGCTTAGATCATGATATAAAATATAATGCAAAGAAAAGCCACATAATGATAGTCAGAAGTAATCAGGACAGGAAATTAACCTTCCCTACCTTTTATTTATCTGGCAGTCCCCTTGGTGTTTGTGAGGAAATAAAATATCTGCCATGTCATTTCTGATGATTGGACAGATGACAACGATATGTATCAACAGCGCTGTCAAATATATTCTCAGGCCAGTATGTTATTAAGGACGTTTTCTATGTGCTCAGATTCAGTTAAATGTTCCCGGTTTAGAACCTACATAACACCATTGTACACTGCTCATTTGTGGTCTATGTACAGGTAAAGGAGTATACAGATACTGAAAGTAGCCTACAATGATGCTTTTAGATTGCTACTTAATGTGCCAAGGTGGCATAGTGCTAGTCAGTTGTTTGTGTCTAAGCACGTACCAACCTGTAAGGCAATCCTGAGACAACTGATGTATGGTTTCAATGATGCTTTTAGATTGCTACTTAATGTGCCTAGGTGGCATAGTGCTGGTCAGTTGTTTCTGTCTAAGCACGTACCAACCTGTAAGGCACTCCTGAGACAACTGATGTATGGTTTCATGTGTCGACTGGACAAGTCTGAGAACTGAATAGTAGAGGCCCTGGTCAACCCTCTAAAGAGCTGCTATCGATTACTTGGAACTTAAGACTACATTGGCACAAAAGTCTTCATACTTTTTATGCACTGTATTATCTATGTTTTATGTTTTCGTTTTACTCTCTTTTTTATAGCTCTATGTCTGTTATTTTATGTGGAACTTGGCGTCTGAAATAAAGATTTATATATATATAAATACATATATATATATCAATGTTTCAGGATTTGTATAACTTTTTACCATTGCATACAAAATCGGGAATGCAATACTAAAAAGATCAGCTTTTGTTAAGAGATCCAAGATTACAAGATCCACAAGGCCTTGGCTAGAAACCAAGGAATGAGTGGGGGCTTGGTCAGCCCACACTCTCCTGAAATGTTGCGTGTGCGTCTTGCCAAGCCCGCGCGTGTGTAAGTTAAGGCTGAGTGTGTGAGGATGTGGAGCACGCGCGGGCAGGAGGAGGGGAGACATTCATTGGAAATTTGGCTGGAAATTAGCCAAGCAAGCATGTTTCAAATATTCACCAAAAATCGACCTTTGATCTTACAGTCAACTTTTTCACAGATTTGTGTTATAAACATTCTCAAGAGTCTTCATATGAACTTGTGATTGAATCAGAGTATCAGTTTTTGACTGGCTGATGTGTAAAGCATTATTTTAGCGTTAGCGATAAGTTCAATTTGCTTTATATCAATCATTTTTGGAGATATGAAGTTGCCTTTGCACACGGTAACATGTTGTAGTGTCTTCCATCGATATACCAAGTTTTGTGTTGATATCTCAAAGATTTGCTGAGACATGACTTCACATCCTGTTTGGCGGCTTTTCTGATGAATTTGATTGGCTGTACCGGACAAAGGGTTGTGAGGATCAAAATTCTTTTCGATAACTTTTGTGACGCTTGGTCTGAAGATCATCTCTGGTAACTTTGAAGAAGATATGACAAAAATTGTAGGAGGAGTAGGCTTTCAAAGGTTTTTGATAAAACCGGAAGTAGCGGAAAATCTATATAACCGGAAATTGACGCCATGGGGTGCGTTGAACTCGGCTTGAACCAGGGAATCCAATGGTACCTCATTTTTGAAAATGGGTCATACGGTTCAAAAGTTGCGTGTGTAAACACAAGTCCAACTTTGACCCGTTGGTGGCGCTGGAGTGGTCTAATGGGAGACATGAAACTTGGTGTAGGTATAGAATCAACTGTCCTTAATGAGTGTGCCAAATTTCACAAAAAGTTGTCGAAGTGTTCTAGGGGCTGCCATTGACTTCCATGGAACAAGAATAATAATAATAATAATAATAAAACTAACAATAACAATAGGTTTCCTCCTGACGGAGGAATCCTAATAAAACTAACAATAACAATAGGTTTCCTCCTGACGGAGGAATCCTAATAAATATAACTGCAAGCAGTAATGGCGGATTCCTCCAAACATTGCGAACCATTGAAAAATGTATATTCTTGACAAATTGGAACTGTATAGAAAAATCTATGCTGCAGAATTACCAATGGGATACCAAATCTGAAATATAATACCATCAAGATCCACAAGGGCCTTTATTTCAACCCAAGGAGTGAAGGGAGGGGGCTTGGTTAGCCTATCCATTCCAGAAAGCCTTTGTGCTTTAGGGCGTGGAATGTAGCGCCACCTATGGGTAATGGTGGGACAGTTGTGGTGTGGTAATTACCCTTGGTCTATACTTTCAAAAAAGCTCGACCAGAGCATACCCCCCGCTCTCAGGGTACCGAGCTTCAGCTCAGTCATGATGCTGGGATGAATGTAGGCCTATATGTAGAGACCAGGGAGACAGACACACCGGCCAGCTGCCCTGATGGGTCCGTGGTAGATCATTAATGCGGGTTGTATCCTACAACGCTCGTGGCCTCCGAGTAGGACATACTGCTGCTGATAGATCAAGACGTTTGGTGGTGGACACATTGCTGGACGAGAGTGACATTGTCTGCCTTCAAGAAACCTGGATGGCCAAGCAAGATCTGGACAAATTGAACTCCCTACACAAGAACTTTCATGGTGCTGGAGAGTCCACTACCGATCTCAGCATGAGAATGGTTTGTGGGAGGATAGCTGGTGGTGTAGCTATACTGTGGAACATAAAATATGACCCAACGGTAAAGGTGGTGTGGCTTAACGTTGACTGGGCTATTGGGTTGGAGTTTAATCACAATGAAAATAAATTTACTATTGTAAATGTGTACACACCATATGAATCCTATGACCATGAGGATGAATTTCAGAACAGGTTAGCTTTTATTCAGTCCTTCATAGAGGACAATAGTTCATGTTGTGTCTATGTCATGGGTGATTTTAATGCTGACATGTCAGATAAGCGTTTATTCGCACAACATCTGCAGCAGTTCTGTAATGAAACTAAATTAATTATATCAAGCGTTATTGCCTGATACAAGTTTTACCTATATAAGTGAAACGTGGCACACAACTTCCTGGCTAGACCATATTGTAACCACAGCCGATGGTCATGACTCACTGGAAAGTATAGAGATGTGTTATGGGCTGGCCACCACTGATCACATACCAGTTGCTATGCTGCTAAATGTTGAGAGTGTACCCTTGTTGCTGGCCCCCCAAGAAAACTGGACTGGTCAAAATTGACCAAAGAGGTTATGCACAGATATTCTCTATTAACTGACAGCTTACATAGTGATGTTGCATTTTCTAGGGATGCCCTAATGTGCACGGATATGAACTGCAAGGATAAACATCATGCTGAAAAGCTCTGTGCCATGTATGATGATATTGTCAAATGTCTTTATGCTTCCAGTGAACCTTTTATTAATCACAAGAGTAAGGTCCCTAACGCACGGCCTGTCTGGAATGAGTTTGTGTCTGAGCAACATGCTGCTGCTAGAGAAGCCTTTAGAGTCTGGTCAGAGGCAGGCAGACCCAGACAGGGAGTGCTGCTTGATAACAAAAACCTCACAAATGCTAGATTTAAATATGCACTTGTTTCATTTAGAGAAATGAAAACACAATGAGAGCAGACTCGCTGGCCAGAAAGATGCAGAATAACAATCTTACTGACTTCTGGAAGGAGGTCAAGATCATAAATAATAACAGAACTCCCCTCCCTTCTGATATCAAAGGGGTTAGTTGTCCAGAGAAGATTGCTGATCTATGGCATGAGCACTACAGTAAACTATTTAATTGTGTTCAAAGTAACACAGTGAGAATTGATAATGAATATAAAGGTATCTCTGCAGACTTGATAGTTAGATCAGTAGATATTTATGATGCCATCCACATGCTAGACAACAACAAAGCTTGTGGTATGGATTGCATTTCTGCAGAGCATCTAAAAAATGCCAGTTATAGACTCAGTCCATTTCTAGCCATGTGTCTCACTGGAATTATGGTTCATGGTGTTCTACCGAACTCTATTATGTCAGTACTGTTAGTGCCTGTTGTTAAAGATAAGGCTGGTAAACTGAACAGCATAGACAACTATCGACCCATTGCATTGGCCAGTATCTTGTCTAAAGTGTTTGAGAGAATTATTTGATTGAAATTGGAAATGTATATTCTGACTGCAGAAAATCAGTTTGGTTTTAAAAGAAAACATGGTACTGATCTCTGTATCTATGCTCTGAAGGAGATTGTCTCAGGTACACAAGTCTTAATTTATCTGTATTTTTATGCTTTATTGATGCTTACAAAGCTTTCGATCGAATTTGTCATGAAAAACTGTTTATGAAGCTAATAGCGAGAGGTGTCCCTAAACCTCTTGTGAGGATTTTGGTGTTCTGGTATGCCAATCAAACTTTTCATGTTAAATGGGACAATGTTGTATCAGCTCCTTTCCATGTTGGTAACGGAGTTCGACAAGGAGGAATTTGATTTCCCTTTTTGTTTAATATGGATATGGACGACTTATCAAGCCAGCTGAATAAGACAAATACAGGCTGTCTTGTTGGTGAATCTATTGTCAATCATCTGATGTACGCAGATTATCTGGTTCCACTCAGCCTGTTGCAACAGATGCTATGGGTGTGCTCTCAGTATGGCTTAGATCATGATATAAAATATAATGCAAAGAAAAGCCACATAATGATAGTCAGAAGTAATCAGGACAGGAAATTAACCTTCCCTACCTTTTATTTATCTGGCAGTCCCCTTGGTGTTTGTGAGGAAATAAAATATCTGCCATGTCATTTCTGATGATTGGACAGATGACAACGATATGTATCAACAGCGCTGTCAAATATATTCTCAGGCCAGTATGTTATTAAGGACGTTTTCTATGTGCTCAGATTCAGTTAAATGTTCCCTGTTTAGAACCTACATAACACCATTGTACACTGCTCATTTGTGGTCTATGTACAGGTAAAGGAGTATACAGATACTGAAAGTAGCCTACAATGATGCTTTTAGATTGCTACTTAATGTGCCAAGGTGGCATAGTGCTAGTCAGTTGTTTGTGTCTAAGCACGTACCAACCTGTAAGGCAATCCTGAGACAACTGATGTATGGTTTCAATGATGCTTTTAGATTGCTACTTAATGTGCCTAGGTGGCATAGTGCTGGTCAGTTGTTTCTGTCTAAGCACGTACCAACCTGTAAGGCACTCCTGAGACAACTGATGTATGGTTTCATGTGTCGACTGGACAAGTCTGAGAACTGAATAGTAGAGGCTCTGGTCAACCCTCTAAAGAGCTGCTATCGATTACTTGGAACTTAAGACTACATTGGCACAAAAGTCTTCATACTTTTTATGCACTGTATTATCTATGTTTTATGTTTTTGTTTTACTCTCTTTTTTATAGCTCTATGTCTGTTATTTTATGTGGAACTTGGCGTCTGAAATAAAGATTTATATATATATAAATACATATATATATATATATATATCAATGTTTCAGGATTTGTATAACTTTTTACCATTGCATACAAAATCGGAAATGCAATACCAAAAAGATCAGCTTTTGTTAAGAGATCCAAGATTACAAGATCCACAAGGCCTTTGCTAGAGACCAAGGAATGAGTGGGGGCTTGGTCAGCCCACACTCTCCTGAAATGTTGCGTGTGCGTCTTGCCAAGCCCGCGCGTGTGTAAGTTAAGGCTGAGTGTGTGAGGATGTGGAGCACGCGCGGGCAGGAGGAGGGGAGACATTCATTGGAAATTTGGCTAGAAATTAGCCAAGCAAGCATGTTTCAAATATTCACCAAAAATCGACCTTTGATCTTACAGTCAACTTTTTCACAGATTTGTGTTATAAACATTCTCAAGAGTCTTCATATGAACTTGTGATTGAATCAGAGTATCAGTTTTTGACTGGCTGATGTGTAAAGCATTATTTTAGCGTTAGCGATAAGTTCAATTTGCTTTATATCAATCATTTTTGGAGATATGAAGTTGCCTTTGCACACGGTAACATGTTGTAGTGTCTTCCATCGATATACCAAGTTTCGTGTTGATATCTCAAAGATTTGCTGAGACATGACTTCACATCCTGTTTGGCGGCTTTTCTGATGAATTTGATTGGCTGTACCGGACAAACGGTTGTGAGGATCAAAATTCTTTTCGATAACTTTTGTGAGGCTTGGTCTGAAGATCATCTCTGGTAACTTTGAAGAAGATATGACAAAAATTGTAGGAGGAGTAGGCTTTCAAAGGTTTTTGATAAAACCGGAAGTAGCGGAAAATCTATATAACCGGAAATTGACGCCATGGGGTGCGTTGAACTCGGCTTGAACCAGGGAATCCAATGGTACCTCATTTTTGAAAATGGGTCATACGGTTCAAAAGTTGCGTGTGTAAACACAAGTCCAACTTTGACCCGTTGGTGGCGCTGGAGTGGTCTAATGGGAGACATGAAACTTGGTGTAGGTATAGAATCAACTGTCCTTAATGAGTGTGCCAAATTTCACAAAAAGTTGTCGAAGGGTTCTAGGGGCTGCCATTGACTTCCATGGAACAAGAATAATAATAATAAAACTAACAATAACAATAACTGCAAGCAGTAATGGCGGATTCCTCCAAACATTGCGAACCATTGAAAAATGTATATTCTTGACAAATTGGAACTGTATAGAAAAATCTATGCTGCAGAATTACCAATGGGATACCAAATCTGAAATATAATACCATCAAGATCCACAAGGGCCTTTATTTCAACCCAAGGAGTGAAGGGAGGGGGCTTGGTTAGCCTATCCATTCCAGAAAGCCTTTGTGCTTTAGGGCGTGGAATGTAGCGCCACCTATGGGTAATGGTGGGACAGTTGTGGTGTGGTAATTACCCTTGGTCTATACTTTCAAAAAAGCTCGACCAGAGCATACCCCCCGCTCTCAGGGTACCGAGCTTCAGCTCAGTCATGATGCTGGGATGAATGTAGGCCTATATGTAGAGACCAGGGAGACAGACACACCGGCCAGCTGCCCTGATGGGTCCGTGGTAGATCATTAATGCGGGTTGTATCCTACAACGCTCGTGGCCTCCGAGTAGGACATACTGCTGCTGATAGATCAAGACGTTTGGTGGTGGACACATTGCTGGACGAGAGTGACATTGTCTGCCTTCAAGAAACCTGGATGGCCAAGCAAGATCTGGACAAATTGAACTCCCTACACAAGAACTTTCATGGTGCTGGAGAGTCCACTACCGATCTCAGCATGAGAATGGTTTGTGGGAGGATAGCTGGTGGTGTAGCTATACTGTGGAACATAAAATATGACCCAACGGTAAAGGTGGTGTGGCTTAACGTTGACTGGGCTATTGGGTTGGAGTTTAATCACAATGAAAATAAATGTACTATTGTAAATGTGTACACACCATATGAATCCTATGACCATGAGGATGAATTTCAGAACAGGTTAGCTTTTATTCAGTCCTTCATAGAGGACAATAGTTCATGTTGTGTCTATGTCATGGGTGATTTTAATGCTGACATGTCAGATAAGCGTTTATTCGCACAACATCTGCAGCAGTTCTGTAATGAAACTAAATTAATTATATCAAGCGTTATTGCCTGATACAAGTTTTACCTATATAAGTGAAACGTGGCACACAACTTCCTGGCTAGACCATATTGTAACCACAGCCGATGCTCATGACTCACTGGAAAGTATAGAGATGTGTTATGGGCTGGCCACCACTGATCACATACCAGTTGCTATGCTGCTAAATGTTGAGAGTGTACCCTTGTTGCTGGCCCCCCAAGAAAACTGGACTGGTCAAAATTGACCAAAGAGGTTCGGCACAGATATTCTCTATTAACTGACAGCTTACATAGTGATGTTGCATTTTCTAGGGATGCCCTAATGTGCACGGATATGAACTGCAAGGATAAACATCATGCTGAAAAGCTCTGTGCCATGTATGATGATATTGTCAAATGTCTTTATGCTTCCAGTGAACCTTTTATTAATCACAAGAGTAAGGTCCCTAACGCACGGCCTGTCTGGAATGAGTTTGTGTCTGAGCAACATGCTGCTGCTAGAGAAGCCTTTAGAGTCTGGTCAGAGGCAGGCAGACCCAGACAGAGAGTGCTGCTTGATAACAAAAACCTCACAAATGCTAGATTTAAATATGCACTCGTTTCATTAAGAGAAATGAAAACACAATGAGAGCAGACTCGCTGGCCAGAAAGATGCAGAATAACAATCTTACTGACTTCTGGAAGGAGGTCAAGATCATAAATAATAACAGAACTCCCCTCCCTTCTGATATCAAAGGGGTTAGTTGTCCAGAGAAGATTGCTGATCTATGGCATGAGCACTACAGTAAACTATTTAATTGTGTTCAAAGTAACACAGTGAGAATTGATAATCAATATAAAGGTATCTCTGCAGACTTGATAGTTAGATCAGTAGATATTTATGATGCCATCCACATGCTAGACAACAACAAAGCTTGTGGTATGGATTCCATTTCTGCAGAGCATCTAAAAAATGCCAGTTATAGACTCAGTCCATTTCTAGCCATGTGTCTCACTGGAATTATGGTTCATGGTGTTCTACCGAACTCTATTATGTCAGTACTGTTAGTGCCTGTTGTTAAAGATAAGGCTGGTAAACTGAACAGCATAGACAACTGTAGCGCCTCTCTAGTTTGGTGGATTTGTAATGAGAGGTGGCTAACCTGAGTTCGTTAGTAATTGTTACTAACTTAAACCAATTTAACATATGAAAAAAACAATACAACCAACTGTTAAACAAAAACAGGAAAGATTTACTTCAGACAAAAAATCAGTTCTTCAGTTATTGGTTCAACATTTACATGACATCGTAATGCACATGGACACACAATACAAACTAGCCGGCAATGCTAACTACACGAATACCTTAATTCAGTACAGTTCTACGGTGCAGGCCTGAGTGTAGCTCGTGTGCGTTGTAGCCGTAAACAAAATGGCTGTTTCGCCAGGATGGCACAAAATAACAAGGAGCTGGTACCTCGGATCAGCAGTGCGGTAGCACACGCACTGCGGCAGAAGGGCGGCAGCAGGTGAAGGAGAGACCGACCAAATACTCTCGTGGATTTACGAGACGAACCAACTCAGGAAGAAGACTGAGGACGACGACAATCCCGACCTCCACCGGCTCCAACCTGGCACTCGCTGTCGCTAGTCTGGCGGCAAAGCCCGTGCTTAATCCAAAACCGCCAACAGCCAAACTCCTCTTTCTGGGTTATTGTTGTTGGTTGAGATATTCACCCAACAATATAAACATAACACCACTAATGATAATATAAAATCTTCACTCTTGGTATTTTACCGTACGCTACAATTTTCTTCTCCCTCCAACTCCTCCGCTCGCTCTGTCTTTTTCTACTCCAACCTCATCTACCCCAACTTCCCGTGTTACCCTGCCCTTTGACCTCAAACCGGATTGGCTTAACATCATAATCAAAATTAAAGCAACAACATAGATTCACAAAACATTCATCTTACTCTCTTCATATTTGTAACCGGTACATTTTAACATGCGTTTTTTAAACAACAGATATACATTTCCAAATGCTGTATTCAGTAAAACATGAACAATATGCATTTCTCATCAAATCAAAATCATACTCTCAAACCTTAAAGTCTATTTATTAAACTATGAACTTAAGTATTATGTATTCAAACTTTTATATTTATGTAATAGGATTGTTTCAACAGAAATGTTTACCACCCGGGCTACACAACTATCGACCCATTGCATTGGCCAGTATCTTGTCTAAAGTGTTTGAGAGAATTATTTGATTGAAATTGGAAATGTATATTCTGACTGCAGAAAATCAGTTTGGTTTTAAAAGAAAACATGGTACTGATCTCTGTATCTATGCTCTGAAGGAGATTGTCTCAGGTACACAAGTCTTAATTCATCTGTATTTTTATGCTTTATTGATGCTTACAAAGCTTTCGATCGAATTTGTCATGAAAAACTGTTTATGAAGCTAATAGCGAGAGGTTTCCCTAAACCTCTTGTGAGGATTTTGGTGTTCTGGTATGCCAATCAAACTTTTCATGTTAAATGGGACAATGTTGTATCAGCTGCTTTCCATGTTGGTAACGGAGTTCGACAAGGAGGAATTTGATTTCCCTTTTTGTTTAATATGGATATGGACGACTTATCAAGCCAGCTGAATAAGACAAATACAGGCTGTCTTGTTGGTGAATCTATTGTCAATCATCTGATGTACGCAGATTATCTGGTTCCACTCAGCCTGTTGCAACAGATGCTATGGGTGTGCTCTCAGTATGGCTTAGATCATGATATAAAATATAATGCAAAGAAAAGCCACATAATGATAGTCAGAAGTAATCAGGACAGGAAATTAACCTTCCCTACCTTTTATTTATCTGGCAGTCCCCTTGGTGTTTGTGAGGAAATAAAATATCTGCCATGTCATTTCTGATGATTGGACAGATGACAACGATATGTATCAACAGCGCTGTCAAATATATTCTCAGGCCAGTATGTTATTAAGGACGTTTTCTATGTGCTCAGATTCAGTTAAATGTTCCCTGTTTAGAACCTACATAACACCATTGTACACTGCTCATTTGTGGTCTATGTACAGGTAAAGGAGTATACAGATACTGAAAGTAGCCTACAATGATGCTTTTAGATTGCTACTTAATGTGCCAAGGTGGCATAGTGCTAGTCAGTTGTTTGTGTCTAAGCACGTACCAACCTGTAAGGCAATCCTGAGACAACTGATGTATGGTTTCAATGATGCTTTTAGATTGCTACTTAATGTGCCTAGGTGGCATAGTGCTGGTCAGTTGTTTCTGTCTAAGCACGTACCAACCTGTAAGGCACTCCTGAGACAACTGATGTATGGTTTCATGTGTCGACTGGACAAGTCTGAGAACTGAATAGTAGAGGCCCTGGTCAACCCTCTAAAGAGCTGCTATCGATTACTTGGAACTTAAGACTACATTGGCACAAAAGTCTTCATACTTTTTATGCACTGTATTATCTATGTTTTATGTTTTCGTTTTACTCTCTTTTTTATAGCTCTATGTCTGTTATTTTATGTGGAACTTGGCGTCTGAAATAAAGATTTATATATATATAAATACATATATATATATCAATGTTTCAGGATTTGTATAACTTTTTACCATTGCATACAAAATCGGAAATGCAATACTAAAAAGATCAGCTTTTGTTAAGAGATCCAAGATTACAAGATCCACAAGGCCTTGGCTAGAAACCAAGGAATGAGTGGGGGCTTGGTCAGCCCACACTCTCCTGAAATGTTGCGTGTGCGTCTTGCCAAGCCCGCGCGTGTGTAAGTTAAGGCTGAGTGTGTGAGGATGTGGAGCACGCGCGGGCAGGAGGAGGGGAGACATTCATTGGAAATTTGGCTAGAAATTAGCCAAGCAAGCATGTTTCAAATATTCACCAAAAATCGACCTTTGATCTTACAGTCAACTTTTTCACAGATTTGTGTTATAAACATTCTCAAGAGTCTTCATATGAACTTGTGATTGAATCAGAGTATCAGTTTTTGACTGGCTGATGTGTAAAGCATTATTTTAGCGTTAGCGATAAGTTCAATTTGCTTTATATCAATCATTTTTGGAGATATGAAGTTGCCTTTGCACACGGTAACATGTTGTAGTGTCTTCCATCGATATACCAAGTTTCGTGTTGATATCTCAAAGATTTGCTGAGACAGGACTTCACATCCTGTTTGGCGGCTTTTCTGATGAATTTGATTGGCTGTACCGGACAAACGGTTGTGAGGATCAAAATTCTTTTCGATAACTTTTGTGACGCTTGGTCTGAAGATCATCTCTGGTAACTTTGAAGAAGATATGACAAAAATTGTAGGAGGAGTAGGCTTTCAAAGGTTTTTGATAAAACCGGAAGTAGCGGAAAATCTATATAACCGGAAATTGACGCCATGGGGTGCGTTGAACTCGGCTTGAACCAGGGAATCCAATGGTACCTCATTTTTGAAAATGGGTCATACGGTTCAAAAGTTGCGTGTGTAAACACAAGTCCAACTTTGACCCATTGGTGGCGCTGGAGTGGTCTAATGGGAGACATGAAACTTGGTGTAGGTATAGAATCAACTGTCCTTAATGAGTGTGCCAAATTTCACAAAAAGTTGTCGAAGTGTTCTAGGGGCTGCCATTGACTTCCATGGAACAAGAATAATAATAATAATAAAACTAACAATAACAATAGGTTTCCTCCTGACGGAGGAATCCTAATAATAAAACTAACAATAACAATAGGTTTCCTCCTGACGGAGGAATCCTAAATATAACTGCAAGCAGTAATGGCGGATTCCTCCAAACATTGCGAACCATTGAAAAATGTATATTCTTGACAAATTGGAACTGTATAGAAAAATCTATGCTGCAGAATTACCAATGGGATACCAAATCTGAAATATAATACCACCAGGATCCACAAGGGCCTTTATTTCAACTCAAGGAGTGAAGGGAGGGGGCTTGGTTAGCCTATCCATTCCAGAAAGCCTTTGTGCTTTAGGGCGTGGAATGTAGCGCCACATATGGGTAATGGTGGGACAGTTGTGGTTTGGTAATTACCCTTGGTCTATACTTTCAAAAAAGCTCGACCAGAGAATACCCCCCGCTCTCAGGGTACCGAGCTTCAGCTCAGTCATGATGCTGGGATGAATGTAGGCCTATATGTAGAGACCAGGGAGACAGACACACCGGCCAGCTGCCCTGATGGGTCCGTGGTAGATCATTAATGCGGGTTGTATCCTACAACGCTCGTGGCCTCCGAGTAGGACATACTGCTGCTGATAGATCAAGACGTTTGGTGGTGGACACATTGCTGGACGAGAGTGACATTGTCTGCCTTCAAGAAACCTGGATGACCAAGCAAGATCTGGACAAATTGAACTCCCTACACAAGAACTTTCATGGTGCTGGAGAGTCCACTACCGATCTCAGCATGAGAATGGTTTGTGGGAGGATAGCTGGTGGTGTAGCTATACTGTGGAACATAAAATATGACCCAACGGTAAAGGTGGTGTGGCTTAACGTTGACTGGGCTATTGGGTTGGAGTTTAATCACAATGAAAATAAATGTACTATTGTAAATGTGTACACACCATATGAATCCTATGACCATGAGGATGAATTTCAGAACAGGTTAGCTTTTATTCAGTCCTTCATAGAGGACAATAGTTCATGTTGTGTCTATGTCATGGGTGATTTTAATGCTGACATGTCAGATAAGTGTTTATTCGCACAACATCTGCAGCAGTTCTGTAATGAAACTAAATTAATTATATCAAGCGTTATTGCCTGATACAAGTTTTACCTATATAAGTGAAACGTGGCACACAACTTCCTGGCTAGACCATATTGTAACCACAGCCGATTCTCATGACTCACTGGAAAGTATAGAGATGTGTTATGGGCTGGCCACCACTGATCACATACCAGTTGCTATGCTGCTAAATGTTGAGAGTGTACCCTTGTTGCTGGCCCCCCAAGAAAACTGGACTGGTCAAAATTGACCAAAGAGGTTCGGCACAGATATTCTCTATTAACTAATTCTCGGATATGAACTGCAAGGATAAACATAATGCTGAAAAGCTCTGTGCCATGTATGATGATATTGTCAAATGTCTTTATGCTTCCAGTGAACCTTTTATTAATCACAAGAGTAAGGTCCCTAACGCACGGCCTGTCTGGAATGAGTTTGTGTCTGAGCAACATGCTGCTGCTAGAGAAGCCTTTAGAGTCTGGTCAGAGGCAGGCAGACCCAGACAGAGAGTGCTGCTTGATAACAAAAACCTCACAAATGCTAGATTTAAATATGCACTCGTTTCATTAAGAGAAATGAAAACACAATGAGAGCAGACTCGCTGGCCAGAAAGATGCAGAATAACAATCTTACTGACTTCTGGAAGGAGGTCAAGATCATAAATAATAACAGAACTCCCCTCCCTTCTGATATCAAAGGGGTTAGTTGTCCAGAGAAGATTGCTGATCTATGGCATGAGCACTACAGTAAACTATTTAATTGTGTTCAAAGTAACACAGTGAGAATTGATAATCAATATAAAGGTATCTCTGCAGACTTGATAGTTAGATCAGTAGATATTTATGATGCCATCCACATGCTAGACAACAACAAAGCTTGTGGTATGGATTCCATTTCTGCAGAGCATCTAAAAAATGCCAGTTATAGACTCAGTCCATTTCTAGCCATGTGTCTCACTGGAATTATGGTTCATGGTGTTCTACCGAACTCTATTATGTCAGTACTGTTAGTGCCTGTTGTTAAAGATAAGGCTGGTAAACTGAACAGCATAGACAACTGTAGCGCCTCTCTAGTTTGGTGGATTTGTAATGAGAGGTGGCTAACCTGAGTTCGTTAGTAATTGTTACTAACTTAAACCAATTTAACATATGAAAAAAACAATACAACCAACTGTTAAACAAAAACAGGAAAGATTTACTTCAGACAAAAAATCAGTTCTTCAGTTATTGGTTCAACATTTACATGACATCGTAATGCACATGGACACACAATACAAACTAGCCGGCAATGCTAACTACACGAATACCTTAATTCAGTACAGTTCTACGGTGCAGGCCTGAGTGTAGCTCGTGTGCGTTGTAGCCGTAAACAAAATGGCTGTTTCGCCAGGATGGCACAAAATAACAAGGAGCTGGTACCTCGGATCAGCAGTGCGGTAGCACACGCACTGCGGCAGAAGGGCGGCAGCAGGTGAAGGAGAGACCGACCAAATACTCTCGTGGATTTACGAGACGAACCAACTCAGGAAGAAGACTGAGGACGACGACAATCCCGACCTCCACCGGCTCCAACCTGGCACTCGCTGTCGCTAGTCTGGCGGCAAAGCCCGTGCTTAATCCAAAACCGCCAACAGCCAAACTCCTCTTTCTGGGTTATTGTTGTTGGTTGAGATATTCACCCAACAATATAAACATAACACCACTAATGATAATATAAAATCTTCACTCTTGGTATTTTACCGTACGCTACAATTTTCTTCTCCCTCCAACTCCTCCGCTCGCTCTGTCTTTTTCTACTCCAACCTCATCTACCCCAACTTCCCGTGTTACCCTGCCCTTTGACCTCAAACCGGATTGGCTTAACATCATAATCAAAATTAAAGCAACAACATAGATTCACAAAACATTCATCTTACTCTCTTCATATTTGTAACCGGTACATTTTAACATGCGTTTTTTAAACAACAGATATACATTTCCAAATGCTGTATTCAGTAAAACATGAACAATATGCATTTCTCATCAAATCAAAATCATACTCTCAAACCTTAAAGTCTATTTATTAAACTATGAACTTAAGTATTATGTATTCAAACTTTTATATTTATGTAATAGGATTGTTTCAACAGAAATGTTTACCACCCGGGCTACACAACTATCGACCCATTGCATTGGCCAGTATCTTGTCTAAAGTGTTTGAGAGAATTATTTGATTGAAATTGGAAATGTATATTCTGACTGCAGAAAATCAGTTTGGTTTTAAAAGAAAACATGGTACTGATCTCTGTATCTATGCTCTGAAGGAGATTGTCTCAGGTACACAAGTCTTAATTCATCTGTATTTTTATGCTTTATTGATGCTTACAAAGCTTTCGATCGAATTTGTCATGAAAAACTGTTTATGAAGCTAATAGCGAGAGGTTTCCCTAAACCTCTTGTGAGGATTTTGGTGTTCTGGTATGCCAATCAAACTTTTCATGTTAAATGGGACAATGTTGTATCAGCTGCTTTCCATGTTGGTAACGGAGTTCGACAAGGAGGAATTTGATTTCCCTTTTTGTTTAATATGGATATGGACGACTTATCAAGCCAGCTGAATAAGACAAATACAGGCTGTCTTGTTGGTGAATCTATTGTCAATCATCTGATGTACGCAGATTATCTGGTTCCACTCAGCCTGTTGCAACAGATGCTATGGGTGTGCTCTCAGTATGGCTTAGATCATGATATAAAATATAATGCAAAGAAAAGCCACATAATGATAGTCAGAAGTAATCAGGACAGGAAATTAACCTTCCCTACCTTTTATTTATCTGGCAGTCCCCTTGGTGTTTGTGAGGAAATAAAATATCTGCCATGTCATTTCTGATGATTGGACAGATGACAACGATATGTATCAACAGCGCTGTCAAATATATTCTCAGGCCAGTATGTTATTAAGGACGTTTTCTATGTGCTCAGATTCAGTTAAATGTTCCCTGTTTAGAACCTACATAACACCATTGTACACTGCTCATTTGTGGTCTATGTACAGGTAAAGGAGTATACAGATACTGAAAGTAGCCTACAATGATGCTTTTAGATTGCTACTTAATGTGCCAAGGTGGCATAGTGCTAGTCAGTTGTTTGTGTCTAAGCACGTACCAACCTGTAAGGCAATCCTGAGACAACTGATGTATGGTTTCAATGATGCTTTTAGATTGCTACTTAATGTGCCTAGGTGGCATAGTGCTGGTCAGTTGTTTCTGTCTAAGCACGTACCAACCTGTAAGGCACTCCTGAGACAACTGATGTATGGTTTCATGTGTCGACTGGACAAGTCTGAGAACTGAATAGTAGAGGCCCTGGTCAACCCTCTAAAGAGCTGCTATCGATTACTTGGAACTTAAGACTACATTGGCACAAAAGTCTTCATACTTTTTATGCACTGTATTATCTATGTTTTATGTTTTCGTTTTACTCTCTTTTTTATAGCTCTATGTCTGTTATTTTATGTGGAACTTGGCGTCTGAAATAAAGATTTATATATATATAAATACATATATATATATCAATGTTTCAGGATTTGTATAACTTTTTACCATTGCATACAAAATCGGAAATGCAATACTAAAAAGATCAGCTTTTGTTAAGAGATCCAAGATTACAAGATCCACAAGGCCTTGGCTAGAAACCAAGGAATGAGTGGGGGCTTGGTCAGCCCACACTCTCCTGAAATGTTGCGTGTGCGTCTTGCCAAGCCCGCGCGTGTGTAAGTTAAGGCTGAGTGTGTGAGGATGTGGAGCACGCGCGGGCAGGAGGAGGGGAGACATTCATTGGAAATTTGGCTAGAAATTAGCCAAGCAAGCATGTTTCAAATATTCACCAAAAATCGACCTTTGATCTTACAGTCAACTTTTTCACAGATTTGTGTTATAAACATTCTCAAGAGTCTTCATATGAACTTGTGATTGAATCAGAGTATCAGTTTTTGACTGGCTGATGTGTAAAGCATTATTTTAGCGTTAGCGATAAGTTCAATTTGCTTTATATCAATCATTTTTGGAGATATGAAGTTGCCTTTGCACACGGTAACATGTTGTAGTGTCTTCCATCGATATACCAAGTTTCGTGTTGATATCTCAAAGATTTGCTGAGACAGGACTTCACATCCTGTTTGGCGGCTTTTCTGATGAATTTGATTGGCTGTACCGGACAAACGGTTGTGAGGATCAAAATTCTTTTCGATAACTTTTGTGACGCTTGGTCTGAAGATCATCTCTGGTAACTTTGAAGAAGATATGACAAAAATTGTAGGAGGAGTAGGCTTTCAAAGGTTTTTGATAAAACCGGAAGTAGCGGAAAATCTATATAACCGGAAATTGACGCCATGGGGTGCGTTGAACTCGGCTTGAACCAGGGAATCCAATGGTACCTCATTTTTGAAAATGGGTCATACGGTTCAAAAGTTGCGTGTGTAAACACAAGTCCAACTTTGACCCATTGGTGGCGCTGGAGTGGTCTAATGGGAGACATGAAACTTGGTGTAGGTATAGAATCAACTGTCCTTAATGAGTGTGCCAAATTTCACAAAAAGTTGTCGAAGTGTTCTAGGGGCTGCCATTGACTTCCATGGAACAAGAATAATAATAATAATAAAACTAACAATAACAATAGGTTTCCTCCTGACGGAGGAATCCTAAATATAACTGCAAGCAGTAATGGCGGATTCCTCCAAACATTGCGAACCATTGAAAAATGTATATTCTTGACAAATTGGAACTGTATAGAAAAATCTATGCTGCAGAATTACCAATGGGATACCAAATCTGAAATATAATACCATCAAGATCCACAAGGGCCTTTATTTCAACCCAAGGAGTGAAGGGAGGGGGCTTGGTTAGCCTATCCATTCCAGAAAGCCTTTGTGCTTTAGGGCGTGGAATGTAGCGCCACCTATGGGTAATGGTGGGACAGTTGTGGTGTGGTAATTACCCTTGGTCTATACTTTCAAAAAAGCTCGACCAGAGCATACCCCCCGCTCTCAGGGTACCGAGCTTCAGCTCAGTCATGATGCTGGGATGAATGTAGGCCTATATGTAGAGACCAGGGAGACAGACACACCGGCCAGCTGCCCTGATGGGTCCGTGGTAGATCATTAATGCGGGTTGTATCCTACAACGCTCGTGGCCTCCGAGTAGGACATACTGCTGCTGATAGATCAAGACGTTTGGTGGTGGACACATTGCTGGACGAGAGTGACA
Organism: Hypomesus transpacificus; assembly: GCF_021917145.1. Classification (NCBI taxonomy): domain Eukaryota; kingdom Metazoa; phylum Chordata; class Actinopteri; order Osmeriformes; family Osmeridae; genus Hypomesus; species Hypomesus transpacificus. Next base: position 1,756 of record NW_025813751.1, on the reverse strand, counting down.
TTGTCTGCCTTCAAGAAACCTGGATGGCCAAGCAAGATCTGGACAAATTGAACTCCCTACACAAGAACTTTCATGGTGCTGGAGAGTCCACTACCGATCTCAGCATGAGAATGGTTTGTGGGAGGATAGCTGGTGGTGTAGCTATACTGTGGAACATAAAATATGACCCAACGGTAAAGGTGGTGTGGCTTAACGTTGACTGGGCTATTGGGTTGGAGTTTAATCACAATGAAAATAAATGTACTATTGTAAATGTGTACACACCATATGAATCCTATGACCATGAGGATGAATTTCAGAACAGGTTAGCTTTTATTCAGTCCTTCATAGAGGACAATAGTTCATGTTGTGTCTATGTCATGGGTGATTTTAATGCTGACATGTCAGATAAGCGTTTATTCGCACAACATCTGCAGCAGTTCTGTAATGAAACTAAATTAATTATATCAAGCGTTATTGCCTGATACAAGTTTTACCTATATAAGTGAAACGTGGCACACAACTTCCTGGCTAGACCATATTGTAACCACAGCCGATGCTCATGACTCACTGGAAAGTATAGAGATGTGTTATGGGCTGGCCACCACTGATCACATACCAGTTGCTATGCTGCTAAATGTTGAGAGTGTACCCTTGTTGCTGGCCCCCCAAGAAAACTGGACTGGTCAAAATTGACCAAAGAGGTTATGCACAGATATTCTCTATTAACTGACAGCTTACATAGTGATGTTGCATTTTCTAGGGATGCCCTAATGTGCACGGATATGAACTGCAAGGATAAACATCATGCTGAAAAGCTCTGTGCCATGTATGATGATATTGTCAAATGTCTTTATGCTTCCAGTGAACCTTTTATTAATCACAAGAGTAAGGTCCCTAACGCACGGCCTGTCTGGAATGAGTTTGTGTCTGAGCAACATGCTGCTGCTAGAGAAGCCTTTAGAGTCTGGTCAGAGGCAGGCAGACCCAGACAGGGAGTGCTGCTTGATAACAAAAACCTCACAAATGCTAGATTTAAATATGCACTCGTTTCATTAAGAGAAATGAAAACACAATGAGAGCAGACTCGCTGGCCAGAAAGATGCAGAATAACAATCTTACTGACTTCTGGAAGGAGGTCAAGATCATAAATAATAACAGAACTCCCCTCCCTTCTGATATCAAAGGGGTTAGTTGTCCAGAGAAGATTGCTGATCTATGGCATGAGCACTACAGTAAACTATTTAATTGTGTTAAAAGTAACACAGTGAGAATTGATAATGAATATAAAGGTATCTCTGCAGACTTGATAGTTAGATCAGTAGATATTTATGATGCCATCCACATGCTAGACAACAACAAAGCTTGTGGTATGGATTGCATTTCTGCAGAGCATCTAAAAAATGCCAGTTATAGACTCAGTCCATTTCTAGCCATGTGTCTCACTGGAATTATGGTTCATGGTGTTCTACCGAACTCTATTATGTCAGTACTGTTAGTGCCTGTTGTTAAAGATAAGGCTGGTAAACTGAACAGCATAGACAACTATCGACCCATTGCATTGGCCAGTATCTTGTCTAAAGTGTTTGAGAGAATTATTTGATTGAAATTGGAAATGTATATTCTGACTGCAGAAAATCAGTTTGGTTTTAAAAGAAAACATGGTACTGATCTCTGTATCTATGCTCTGAAGGAGATTGTCTCAGGTACACAAGTCTTAATTCATCTGTATTTTTATGCTTTATTGATGCTTACAAAGCTTTCGATCGAATTTGTC